>NC_054712.1:1267065-1322065 GCF_016097555.1 Gigantopelta aegis | reverse complement strand
GAAAATATAATAGTTATTTGTTGTTTATCAATAAACATATTAAAATCTTACTTAAACATGCAATGTTCCATCCATATGTGTGTGTATGATATGTGTGCATAGAAATATAATATTTATTTGCTGTTTATCAATATACATGTTAAAATCGTACTTAAACAAGCAATTTTGCATCTATATATGTGTGTATGATATGTGTGTATGCAAATATAGTATTTATTTGTTGTTTATCAATATACATATTAAAATCTCCCAAGAACATGCTATGTCCCATCCATATACGTGTGTATTGAAATATAATATTTAGTCTTAAAATCTTACTTAAACATGTTATCTCCCCTCCAATCCAGCCACTGTTAGACCGAATACAGTCTCGCGTGACGTAGCCGCCGTGGTAGTAGAAACCGCCGCTGTGGTCACAATACTGAGTGAGGTTAGCTCCAAACCTGATGTCGTCGTATATGTACTGTCTGCCGATAACCACCGAAGGCCTTTCACATCCAGCTACAACAAATATAATATATACAGAGGATTCGTCACGGGTATTTGTTTAATATGGAAAATATCAACCGAGTATAAGTTAATCGGTATTTGTCGAGGCTCTTCCGATACAAATATCTATTAACTAGACGAGGTTAGGGGCCCCGTCCATAATGTTCAAAATTTTCACGAGCGTACAAACCGTACGCGGGGGGAGGGGGAAGGGTTAAGGGGCCAGCGTACACTTTTTTTGAAAATGAAAAATGGCGATCAACATTTTTCATTTGGGGATGTACCCTTTTTAGGGGGGAGGGTGGTGGTCAAAAGTGTACGGTTTGTACGCTCTAACTATACGCGGTAAAAACACGAGTAGCGATTTTCTATTTATCCTATAACACTTCTAAAATAATATTTTAATTCAATTTTGAATAAATTGCAGTACTAAAGTCGCCGCCATCGGTAATATTACGTCATTACGATTAGCACAAAGTTTGACATCACGCATTTTAAGTAAATCATTGAACACGTTATGCTCAGGTATACAGGTCTTGTTGCCTTGTAAACAAATGACCCATCCACAGCAACACATTACCTAGAGACCTTGCAAATGTGCATACCATTATTAACCGGGTTAATATCCTAAATTATCACAGGGGTTTAGGGCATTGTTATCATGCAGTGGCGTAGGAAGGTGCCGAAAAGTGGGGGGTGGGGGTATGGCACACTTTTATATTTACACACTTTTACACTATTATAAAGCAAATATAAAGCAAAATATCTGAAAAGTGGGTGGCACATGCCTCCTTGGCACATTCCCCCCCCCCCCCTACTCCCACCCGCGCTTCCTACGCTAGTGTCATGGGTAAGTTATATGTTATAAACAATCAGTGGTGTAGGACGGGGGACGTAACACCTCGAAGTCATACGATGACGTAATACGATTGGCACGCTACGACCGTATCAAGGTGCCGTTCTACGATCTTAGCACGACTAACATCCTAAATACGTACAGTCGCAATCTCACTTTAGCTTACTATCGTCGTAAATTACTGGGACAATGTACAGAAAAATTCTTGGCCATACGACCTTCACACGGGGAATAACTCTTATGTCTAATGCATTCGGCAGTTATCGCTTAGCAAATAAACTGACAAAGTTACTTCATGGATGTCCCATAGCAATGAATACCCGGTACACCCACGATATTCCCAATAGTCGGTAACCAATTAATTGTTTAACTAATTAGCAATTCTTCGCACAGAAGATTTTAATTGCTAAAGTGGCACTTATGAGTACCGTAAGGTTGCTTTGACGAACGGCTGTAAAGTTTAAGTGTGTCAGCCGTAAATCTCAATACACGTCACTACAATTAACCTTAACTACGATTCTTGTGTGGCAAGGGGCCCCGGCAGAACGCCAACCAAACTTGTCCAGTGATATAGCTTAAACTCCACTATGGGTAATAAATAGGATATTAAACTCGCTATCATTTCGCATCATAAATATTATCAAAATTACCAAATGTTTATGTCCAGTAGCAGACGATTAATAAATTGATTTGCTCTAGTGGTGTCGTTAAACAAAAACAAATAAAAAGGTAATGCTAAGTTTGATTTGTTTAACGACACCTCTAGAGAACATTGATTTATTAATCATTGGCTATTGGATGTCAAACATTTGGTAATTTTGACATGTAATCTAAGCAAGGAAACCAGCTACGTTTTTCCATTAGCAGCAAGGGATCTTTCATCTGCACCATCCCACAGACAGGATAGCACATACCACGGCCTTTTATATATCAGTCGTGGTTCAATAGCTGGAGCGAGAAAAAAACCCAAATAATGAATGAATGAATGAATGAATATTTAACGACACTCCAGCACGAAAAATACATCGGCTATTGGGTGTCAAACTATGGTAAATGCAAAACATTAAATGATGAACCACATCAATATAAAGATTCAAGATTTAAATAAAAACACAGTGTAAAGGACTGTGCAAAAATACAAATATCACAGATAAATAAAATTAAAGTTTACAATAAAAGTCAGTATCACGAAAACCCCAAATAAATAAGCAATAATGATACTCACACCCTCGCTCTCTGCCAAACAGCTGTACGTCCCGGATTGTAAGGGGTCCGGGTTCCTCGTACTTGGCGGTCACCTCCACCTCGTTGCCGTATGCGTACGGGTGGCACGTGCTGTTAAAAACCGGAAGTATCTGGAGACCTCCTGACTTGCAGATGCTAGTTATGTATTTGTCGGTCGAGTGGATGATTTTAACACTTATGTTAACATCCGGGCTGTCGAAGTCTGGCAGGTGAAAACAAAAGAAGCAAAATCTTATTAAAATTGTAAGTTAATTCCACGCGCTTATATGTAGATCTATATTGGTAGGGTAGATGATCCAAAAATCGCAAAATATATTTTAACACTTATGTTAACATCCGGGTTGTTGAAGTCTCGCAGATAAAAAATTGTTTTTTAAATTAAATTTGCAATTTACTTTCACCCGCTTATGTTAAAAGAAAACAACTTTTATGTACGCAGGAAAAAAAATCCCACTACTGCCAATTTTACTTTGAAACCCCCCCCCCAAAAAAAAACAACAAAAAAAAACAAACAAAAACAAACAACAACAAACAAACAAAAAACCCAATTATATTTACTTACTAGTTGACGGCAAGTTTATAACGACGCGATGGATGTCGTAGTACGGTGGCGGAAGCAATATCGACCACGTGGGCCTCGTCTCGTTCTGAGTACTGGAGTAAGAGTCGGTGCCGTCCACGGCGTTGTAGGAGCTGTAAGATTCGCCGTCATCGGAGGTCAGAGTGGAACTCTGGGACGTGTTTAACTCAATGCCGTCAGTCAGATTCAATCGACCTTGAACAACAATAAATAAACATATAATCGAAAGTGCAATAGGTAAAATTTACTGATGGAATGAAGCAAGGGAACACACAAATAGTAACAGGAAGTACTGACTGCAACCAGAACCTTCATCCACAGCATCAGGAAATCAGTCAGCCTTCTAGCAATCCGTTCCACAGTATTGACATTCAATCCCATTCAATCCCATATTTACATGTCTGTATTTCATACATACATAACTACACGCGTAGTGAATTATTTTGTCTAAAATACCACGTGTTCCCTTATTTCTTCCATGAGTATATTTGAGTGTAGAATATAAATGACATCACCATCGTCTATGTAACTGTGATTCTCTGTTGTGTCTATCTAACCGTGATTCTCTGTTGTATCTATGTAACTGTGATTCTCTGTTGTGTCTATGCAACTGTGATTCTCTGATGCGTCTATGTAACTGTGTTTCGCTGTTGTGTCTATGTAACTGTGTTTCCCTGTTGTATCTATGTAACAGTGATTCTCTGCTATGTCTATGTAACTGTGATTATCTGTTGTGTTTATGTAACTGTGTTTCCCTGTCGTATCTATGTAACTGTTATTCTCTGGTGTGTCTATGTAACTGTTATTATCTGTTATGTCTATGTAACTGTGATTATCTGTTGTGTCCATGTAACTGTGATTCTCTGTTGTGTCTATGTAACTGTGGTTCCCTGTTATGTCTATGTAACTGTGATTATCTGTTGTATCTATGTAACTGTGATTATCTGTTTTGTCCATGTAACTGTGATTCTCTTTTGTGTTTATGCAACTGTGATTCTGTTATGTCTATGTAACTGTGATTATCTGTTGTATCTAAGTAACTGTGATTATCTGGTTTGTCCATATAACTCTGATTCTCTGCTGTGTCTATGTAACTATGATTCTCTTGTGTGTCTATGTAACTGTCATCCCCTGTTGTGTCTATGTAACTGTGATTCTCTGTTATGTCTATGTAACTGTGATTGTCTGTTGTGTCTGTGTAATTATGGTTCTCTGCTGTGTCTATGCAACTGTGATTGCCTGGTGTGTCCATGTAACTGTCATTCCCTGGTGTGTCTATGTAACTGTCATTCTCTGTTATGTCTACGTAACTGTGATTATCTGTTGTATCTAAGTAACTGATTATCTGTTTTGTCCATGTAACTCTGATTCTCTGCTGTGTCTATGTAACTGTGATTCTCTGGTGTGTCTATGTAACTGTCATTGCCTGGTGTGTCTATGTAACTGTGATTATCTGTTTTATCTATGTAACTGTGATTATCTGTTGTGTTTATGTAACTGTGTTTCCCTGTTGTGTCTATGTAAGTGTGATTCTATGTTGTGTCCATGTAACTGTGATTATCTGTTGTGTCTATGTAACTGTGATTCCCTGTTATATCTGTGTAACTGTGATTATCTGTTGTATCTATGTAACTGTGATTATCTGTTTTTCCCTGTAACTGTGATTCTCTTTTGTGTCTATGTAACTGTGATTCTCTGTTATGTCTATGTAACTGTGATTATTTGTTGTATCTAAGTAACTGTGATTATCTGTTTTGTGAATGTAACTCTGATTCTCTGCTGTGTCTATGTAACTGTGATTCTCTGGTGTGTCCATGTAACTGTCATTCCCTGGTGTGTCTATGTAACTGCGATTCTCTGTTATGTCTATGTAACTGTGATTCTCTGATGTGTCTATGTAACTGTGTTTCCCTCTTGTGTCTATGTAACTGTGATTCTCTGTTATGTCTATGTAACTGTGATTATCTGTTGTGTTTATGTAACTGTGTTTCCCTGTTGTGTCTATGTAACTGTTATTCTCTGTTGTGTCTATGTAACTGTGATTCTCTGTTATGTCTACGTAACTGTGATTATCTGTTGTATGTAAGCAACTGTGATTATTTGTTTTGTCCATGTAACTCTGATTCTCTGCTGTGTCTATGTAACTGTGATTCTCTGGTCTGTCTATGTAACTGTCATTCCCTGGTGTGTCTACGTAACTGTGATTATCTGTTGTATCTATGTAACTGTGTTTATCTGTTGTGTCTATGTAACTGTGATTCTCTGTTATGTCTATGTAACTGTGATTCTCTGTTGTGTCTATGTAATTATGGTTCTCTGCTGTGTCTATGTAACTGTGATTCTCTGATGTGTCTAGGAAACTGTGTTTCCCTGTTGTGTCTATGTAACTGTGATTATCTGCTGTGTCTATGTAACTGTGATTCTCTGGTGTGTCCATGTAACTGTCATTCCCTGGTGTGTCTATGTAACTGCGATTCTCTGTTATGTCTATGTAACTGTGATTCTCTGTTGTGTCTATGTAACTGTGATTCTCTGATGTGTCTATGTAACTGTGTTTCCCTGTTGTGTCTATGTAACTGTGATTCTCTGTTATGTCTATGTAACTGTGATCATCTGTTGTGTTTATGTAACTGTGTTTCCCTGTTGTGTCTATGTAACTGTTATTCTAATGGTGTGTCTATGTAACGGTGATTCTCTGTTGTGTTTATGTAACTGTGATTCTATGTTGTGTCCATGTAACTGTGATTCTCTGTTGTGTCTATGTAACTGTGATTCCCTGTTATGTCTATGTAACTGTGATTATATGTTGTATTTATGTAACTGTGATTATATGTTGTGTCTATGTAACTGTGATTATATGTTGTATCTATGTAACTGTGATTATATGTTGTGTCTATGTAACTGTGATTATATGTTGTATCTACGTAACTGTGATTATATGTTGTGTCTATGTAACTGTGATTATCTGGGGTTTTCTCATGTAACTGTGATTATATGTTGTGTCTATGTAACTGTGATTATCTGTTGTGTCTATGTAACTGTGATTATATGTTGTGTCTATGTAACTGTGATTATATGTTGTATCTATGTAACTGTGATTATATGTTGTGTCTATGTAACTGTGATTATATGTTGTGTCTATGTAACTGTGATTATCTGTTGTGTCTAAGTAACTGTGATTATCTGTTTTGTCCATGTAACTCTGATTCTCTGCTGTGTCTATGTAACTGTGATTCTTTGGTTTGCTATGTCATTCCCTGGTGTGTCTATGTATCTGTGATTATCTGTTGTATCTATGTAACTGTGATTCTCTGTTGTGTCTATGTAATTATGGTTCTCTGCTCTGTCTATGTAACTGTGATTATCTGTTGTGTCTATGTAACTGTGGTTCTCTGCTGTGTCTATGTAACTTAGATTCTCTGTTGTGTCTATGTAACTGTTATTCTATGTTTGTCTATGTGACTGTGATTCTTTGTTATGTCTATGTAACTGTGATTCTCTGTTATGTCTATGTAACTGTGATTCTCTGTTGTGTCTATGTAATTATGGTTCTCTGCTGTGTCTATGTAACTGTGATTATCTGTTGTGTCTATGTAACTGTGGTTCTCTGATGTGTCTATGTAACTTAGATTCTCTGTTGTGTCTATGTAACTGTTATTCTATGTTTGTCTATGTGACTGTGATTCTTTGTTATGTCTATGTAACTGTGATTCTCTGTTATGTGTATATAACTGTGATTATCTCCTGTGTCTATTGTGACCTTCCCGATCCACAATAACCACTAACTGGATTAAAAACTTTAATAGACCGCAGAAGTCACGTGTACCAAGATTGATAAATCCGAATTATCCAATCATGGTACTAAACAATTGCCATGTGTACAGGTTATCACATGCAATTAAATACAATTATTAGATATAGACTGTGTGATATTTAATATCACGTTATTCAATGCAATAAACTAATTGCCCGATTAATAAATTGACTAAATAGCTAAAACATTGAGCACACACGTTCTTGACAAAATTACATAACAAGTAGCAAGTGTTTAAATGTTTTTATATAAAATATATATGTTTAAATACATAAAGTTTTCCCACAGAATTCTGGCGTTTAAGTTATTAACTAATAGTCACCAAACGAAAATCAGTCCATCACGAAAAGTTCAATGCACGACTGCCAAGGGCTGCTAAACAAGATGACCGGTCGCCGCTCCTTCATGCTTTGTTGACGTGGTAACTTCTGACGGTGCTGGACAGGAGATACTCTAACTTCGAGTTCTGAAGATTGTGCGTTGATTCCCAGTTTATATAGGCATCTGAAGACGTGTGCAACAGAATGCACTCCACAAGAACATCGTGCAGAACTCATAACTTACGATGTAAATTAATTCGCCGACCAATCAAATCATTCCAAAAACGAAAAGCCACCAGACAGGTGCTCCACAGATCACGGTCTGGCTATACGAACAGACAAAAACAAAATGTCAGCCACCTTGCCGAACACATGTTTGCTCTCCAGGTAAGTCATTATTTTATTATTTCAGCACGCCGTCGTTGTTTAAACACATGATAGGACATAATGAGATATGTCCGCCACAGTTATATTTTATTTTCTCCAGCCAGCGAAACACATAATCTTCCATATTTTTACTTGAATTTTCACCCGACGATAAAAACGTCCATATTACATAACCCAAAGCCAGATTTAACTTAAAACCAGATTATCATAACATCTCCCCCCAATTTTTCAAAAATATTGTTTTAATAAAACAATATTTTTTATTCATTATACACACTTGGGAACACATTCATATGGTCAATATTATAAATACCATATCATAAAATAACTATATACACATTCCTACAGTAATTCTTATCTATATACAAAACCTTACACACTATAGGAATTGCATAACACTAATCTTCTTAATGCTTATATTTTCCACTAACCTAACAATTATCTCAATTATTTATTCCATTCTAGATAAAGCATCTGCTACCACATTTTCCTTTCCCTTTATATGGCATATCTGAAGATCGTATTCCTGTAACTGCAAAGACCACCTTAACAATCTTTGATTTTTATTTTTCATTTTATGTAAAAACACAAGGGGATTATGATCAGTCCAAACGATAATTGATTCAATTGGGTTACACACGTAAACCTCAAAATGATCCAAGGCCAACAACAGTGATAATGTTTCCTTTTCAACAGTTGAATATTTATTTTGATGACTATTGAACTTTCTAGAAAAGTAAGCGACAGGATGAAATACTCCTTGTTCATTGCATTGTGACAAAACTGCACCAGCTCCAATATCGCTAGCATCTACAGTCAATTGAAAAGGTTTCCTAAAATCGGGTGCCATAAGCACAGGTTTACTTTTCAATATGTTTTTCACACTATTGAACGCATCTTGACATTCTTTGGTCCAAATGTATTTAACATTTTGTTTGAGTAAATTTGTTAAAGGGAAAGTAATTATACTGAAATTTTTACAAAATTTCCTATAATACCCAGCCATTCCTAAAAATCTCATTAACTGTTTTCTTGTTTTAGGTACGCCGAATGCATCAATGCTTTCAACTTTGGCCTCAAGTGGCCTTACTTGCCCTTGACCAACCACATGTCCAAGAAAAACAACAGTAGCTTTAGCAAAATCACTTTTACCCAAGTTCACAGTCAACCGGGCTTTAGAAAGTCTACCAAACAGTTCCTTGATTTGACTAATATGCTGATTCCAACTATGACTATAAACAACAATATCATCAACATAAGCCTGACATTGTTCTACTCCAGAAATGACCTGATTAATCATTCTTTGGAATGTAGCCTGAGAATTTTTCATTCCAAATGGACAAACCAGATATTCGAATAACCCATCAGCGGTTACAAACGCAGAGATTTCTCTGGCCCGTTTAGTTAATGGTATTTGCCAGTAACCTTTCAAAAGGTCAAACTTGCTAATATACTTAGCAGTTCCTAATTTATCAATGCAGTCATCAATTCGTGGGATAGGAAACGAATCTGATTTGGTCACAGCATTAACTTTGCGAAAATCTGTACAGAACCGTACACTACCATCAGGTTTAGGAACAAGTAAACAAGGAGAACTCCAGTTACTAAAACTAGGTTGAATAATGCCGTTCTCAAGCATATAATCTATTTCTTTTCGGATAAGTTCCTGTTTTTGTGGATTAACTCGATAAGCATGTTGCTTAATTGACTTGGAATCACCAACATCAACATCATGTTTAATAACATTTGTTCGACTGGGAACATCTGGGAAAATTTGGCTAAATTCAGAAATGATTTGTTGAACATCACTTTGTTGTTTTTCACTTAAATGGCTGATTTTTAAATGAAGATTCAACAATATCCTCGAATTTACCAATTTCGGCTCAACTGGATTAAAATTATCATCTTTCATCTTAACATCAGAATCTATCCCTGAAAGAATTATTGTATTAGCCAAGACGTTTTCCCGATTATAATATTTTTAAGCATATTAACATGGCAAAGCTGAGTTTTCTTTTTACGATCAGGAGTACGGATGACATAATCAACCGCACTGATTTTTTTTTCAACAATATACGGTCCTTGAAATTTTGCACTTAATGGTTGATTAACCAAAGGAAACAAAACTAACACTTCTTCCCCGGCATCGAAAGATCTATCTCTAGCTCTTTTATCAAACCATGTTTTCATTTTATCTTGACTATCGGATAACACATTTCGGGATATTTCTCTAACTGTTTGCAATTTTTCCCGCAAATCAATCGCATATTTCAACACACTAGTTTCACTTTTTACCTCCGAGTTTGTCCAAAACTCGTGTAACATTTGTAATGGACCACGAACTGAATGTCCATATAACATTTCAAAAGGAGTGAATCCCATGGATTCGTGATAAGTATCTCTAATCGCAAACATCAGCAAATGAATACCTTCATCCCAGTCTTTACCCTTTTCCAGGCAAAACTTTCGAATCATGGATTTCAAAGTTCCATGAAATCGTTCCAACGCACCTTGGGTTTCAGGATGATAAGCAGAAGAAAAATGATGTTTAATGGCCAATTCATCCATCACTTGCTGAAACAATTTCGAAGTGAAATTGCTACCTTGATCAGTTTGAATGAATTTCGGAAATCCATATCGAGTAAAGATTTTAATCAATTCCTCAACAACTGTTTTAGCCCTAATATTGCTCAGAGGTATGGCTTCAGGAAACCGTGTATTTTTGCAAAGAACGGTCAATAAGTATTCTTTACCATGAACAGTGCGAGGTAAAGGACCAACGCAATCAACTATAACCTCACTGAAAGCTTCATTAACTGCGGGAATGGGTATCAAACTAGCTGGTTTAATACTTTGATTGGGTTTACCAACAATCTGACATGTTTTACAGGTTAAACAATACCTAACAACATCACGATGTAAATGCGGCCAATGAAATTGTTTCAAAATCCTTTGATACGTTTTACGTACCCCTGAATGCCCTGCTAATGGACCATCATGAGCTAAACTCAACACAGTTTTCCGACAACTTTTAGGAACAACGATTTGATGCATCACCTGCCAATCATTATTCTGTGAATGTTTATCTCGAAACTTTCTCATTAAAACACCATTTTCGAAATAATAGCCAACTGGTTCTTCATCCAACTCGGATTTTTCTAACACTTCCTTTGAAAGGATTTGTAATTCACTATCAGCTTGTTGCTCAAGAATAAACTGATCATGGTTAAGATTTAAAATTAACCTATCATTGTCATCTGGTAACTGTTGCAATATTTTTTCTTCTTCTGGGTTACCTACTTCATGGTCAAAACATTTTTCCCGATCTGAACCATTTTCCAGATTTGAACCTAATTCGGGCGCAGAATCATGACCAATAAAAGTATCACCTAAATCAGAAATATCCCAATTTTTATTGGCAACCTCATTCTCAACCCTAATTTTCCTGTGCAACTTTTTGTTTTGAGACCGAGTTGTAACACATGCGGGAAAGATGTTATCAATCACATCAGATAACTTTTCTGTTTCAACATCAGTTTCAGGAATTTCAGTCATAATGGGTACAGGAATAACCCTTTCCTGAGCTACATCATTCCCTAACAATAATGATACACCCGCAATTGGTATATGGCTAACCGCTGCTACCACAATACTGCCTTTAACCAAATCACTATCCAACTCGACAGTATGTAACGGACTAGATATAGTACCTTCAACTGTGGACAAAGTAATATACTCGCCCAAAAATGTGTTGTCCTTATCTAACAATTCTTTTTCAAGTAAGATTGTTCGTTCAGCACCAGTATCTCGCAAAATCACTATAGATTGTTTCACATCACCATCGTGTGATGTAACCACATGACCAGAAGTCAGAAATGGTTCAAACCTTGGATTTCTTTTCTTAACCCTAGATAACGCATCTTTAATTTGACATTTTGAATTCAAAGGTTCAGACAACTGAGATACAAAATGTGTGTGCCCAGAACGATTGCCACTTCCAAGATCATATTTCAATTTCCGGCAATCACGTCTAATGTGACCCATTCTTTTACAATAAAAACACTGGAGTGATCCCGAATTTTTCTGATCTTGAGATTTACCCATATCTCGCGGTGTATTATTATTCCTAACTGAACCATCTCTACTGCTTCCACTTTGTTTGAAAGTATAACTTTGTGACTTCGGTTTATTACTGAAATCAGGTTTACGGTTTGCTAAAACAAATTTATCAGCCATTATAGCTGCCTCAGCTAATGTACTTGGTTCAAGCACCTGTAAGTGAATTACCACTTCTGATGGCAAACCTCTCATAAACTCTTCTATAAGAATGAGTTCTTCTAATTTCCCACAATCATTATTCACAGACTTTGAACTACACCATTTCCGAAATAACCTTTCTTTTTCTTTGGCAAACTCTAAATAAGATTGTCCACCTGAAATCCTAAGATTTCGAAAATCTTGTTGGTACACCTCAGGCACCTTTTCATAAGCTCTTAAAATAGCAGCTTTAACTAAGTCATATGACGAAGAATCATCAACAGAAAGCGCTGCATAAGCCATTTGTGCTTTACCTTTCAAAGCAGATTGCAACAATAAACACCAATACCGTTTTGGCCATTCAGCCCCAAGAGCTATCTTTTCAAAACAATCAAAAAATTCATCAACTTGATTTTCATTAAAAATAGGAACCATCCTAATATATCTTTGTGGATCAAACTTGCTATAGTTATCCAACTCTCTACTTTTAATATCCCTATCGAGAGATCTTTGTGTTGTCTCCCATTCTCTATGTTTTTCTCTATCTTCTCTCTCCAAATTTCTTTGTTCCCTCTCATTTTCTCTCTCCAAATTTCTTTGTTCCCTCTCATACATTAATTGTTCTCTCTGAAAGTCCAACTTAAGTTTCAACATAGCTAAACTATCTTCATTATCAAGTTCAACACTACCAATTTCCCTACCAGTATACACCTTTGAATCTAACTGAATTTTACTTTCTGCCATATTTCTTAAGAAATCTATCACCAACGATTTTATTTCAGCTTTCTTCAAACCAATGTCCAACTCTAATCCTACGTGTTCAGCAATTTCTTTCAACCGTGCTACAGTTAAATAATTTATCTCAGTTTCATCTAAACTAGATATAAAATTATCAACTACTTGTTCTACTGACCATATGCTATCCATGTGAACTTGATTATGTAATTGTCAAAACGTGTGCTCAAAATAAAACTCTAACTAGTCAACTATTATCATCTATTCTAATAATCAAAATAGATCAATTTGTAATCTCCTAATACCATCCAAGGACATATATTACAAAAAAGATCCCGGACGAGCCCCCATTTGTGACCTTCCCGATCCACAATAACCACTAACTGGATTAAAAACTTTAATAGACCGCAGAAGTCACGTGTACCAAGATTGATAAATCCGAATTATCCAATCATGGTACTAAACAATTGCCATGTGTACAGGTTATCACATGCAATTAAATACAATTATTAGATATAGACTGTGTGATATTTAATATCACGTTATTCAATGCAATAAACTAATTGCCCGATTAA
The DNA here is from genome assembly GCF_016097555.1 of Gigantopelta aegis. Taxonomy (NCBI): domain Eukaryota; kingdom Metazoa; phylum Mollusca; class Gastropoda; order Neomphalida; family Peltospiridae; genus Gigantopelta; species Gigantopelta aegis. The sequence continues at coordinate 1,308,807 of NC_054712.1, read as the reverse complement.
TAAATTGACTAAATAGCTAAAACATTGAGCACACACGTTCTTGACAAAATTACATAACAAGTAGCAAGTGTTTAAATGTTTTTATATAAAATATATATGTTTAAATACATAAAGTTTTCCCACAGAATTCTGGCGTTTAAGTTATTAACTAATAGTCACCAAACGAAAATCAGTCCATCACGAAAAGTTCAATGCACGACTGCCAAGGGCTGCTAAACAAGATGACCGGTCGCCGCTCCTTCATGCTTTGTTGACGTGGTAACTTCTGACGGTGCTGGACAGGAGATACTCTAACTTCGAGTTCTGAAGATTGTGCGTTGATTCCCAGTTTATATAGGCATCTGAAGACGTGTGCAACAGAATGCACTCCACAAGAACATCGTGCAGAACTCATAACTTACGATGTAAATTAATTCGCCGACCAATCAAATCATTCCAAAAACGAAAAGCCACCAGACAGGTGCTCCACAGATCACGGTCTGGCTATACGAACAGACAAAAACAAAATGTCAGCCACCTTGCCGAACACATGTTTGCTCTCCAGGTAAGTCATTATTTTATTATTTCAGCACGCCGTCGTTGTTTAAACACATGATAGGACATAATGAGATATGTCCGCCACAGTTATATTTTATTTTCTCCAGCCAGCGAAACACATAATCTTCCATATTTTTACTTGAATTTTCACCCGACGATAAAAACGTCCATATTACATAACCCAAAGCCAGATTTAACTTAAAACCAGATTATCATAACACTATGTAACTGTGATTATCTGTTTTGTCTATGTAACTATGATTATCTGTTGTGTCCATGTAACTGTGATTCTCTGTTGTGTCTATGTAACTGTTATTCTCTGTTTGTCTATGTAACTGTGATTCTCTGTTATGTCTTTGTAACTGTGATTATCTGTTGTGTCTATATAATTGTGATTATCTGTTGTGTCTATGTAACTGTGATTCTATGTTATGTCTATGTAACTGTGATTCTCTGTTCTCTCTATCGTATTCCCACCTCACCCAGTCCCTGTATTTCGTATACATTAAAACGTGTTTTAATGCTTGTTATACAAGTTCGATTTTATTACAATTTAATAATGTGGCCAGAAGAGAACTATTTCCACAAAATCATGTTCCTGGATATTGAGCGAAGGCACCTGGTGGTTGAGAGGTGAAAAGGCCCTATGGCGCATAAATACCACTGGTACTGTGAAAAGCCAAGCAACGCGAAGAACGTTGTTATTTATCAAACTATTGTTTGATCTTTACAGATGAATCCAGATTTCGTCTCAGCTATGCCGATGGGCGGATGCGGGTGTGGCGGAGACGTGGTGAAAATACGCCAGCTGTTATATCCATGAGGTGAATCGTTGGGGAGGTCGTAGTGTGATATGGGGAGGAATCAGCATGCAGGGTAGGACAGACCTTCACATCTGCCGAGGACGTTACAATGCCCAAACCTACAGAGACGATGTCCAAAACCCCCAAAACCACGTCATGCCCCACATGGCAGCAAACCCTCATCTACAGATATTAGAACATAATAACGCCAGGCCTCACACGGCTAGACTCACCATGGCCTATCTGAACCAGCAACACATCAATGTTCTTCCATGGCCATCCCTGCCACCCGACCTTGCCCCTGCTTACACTCTTCAGCATTCGGAGGCAAATTTGGTTCGCGTGTGACATCAGATCTCCCAGGCTTTCATCAGGGGGTCATCTGCTCAATGAGATGTGGCTTTGCTGCCATATTGGATGTCCATGGTGGTCACACCCGATATTAATATTTTGTATCACATTACCATAAATTCTGTTTGGTACCCCACGCACAATAAGTGCTGGTTAATGAAATTAAAGGATGTTACCAACCTCTTTGACTTTGTCATCTCTTTGCAGAATAGTGTCTTTTTCGTAATACAGTGCCTGAATAGAATTTGCTTGCTACTTTCATTGATTTAATGACACTTGAGTTAGTGCTGCGTTTTCTATGGCTGTCAGTATATGTATGAATGTAACTATGTGTATGCAATCTTGTTTTTAACCATGTTATTTGTTATATGAAGTAATAATATCCAATTCCTGTGTGGGTAGGCGCTTGTTCTGAACCCCACTGAGGACCATTATTTACTCATAACAAAGATTGGAGTATAAACTTACGTTTTGTATACTTTGCATTACATATTTGCATGTAATGTAAATAACTGTCGTTTTCTTTAAAAAGGGCCTTTTCATTTGTAATCGGCTTGTCTGCTGTTTTGTTCAGTATTGGTCTTACAGATTTGCTCGCATTAGGATTCGATATAAATACCAGTTAAATAGATAAACGAATATGGAAGGTTGTTCGACATCATTTATTATATAATGTGTTGTTTGGAAACGTATCTAACGGACGATAATTTGCATCTTTTTTTTCTTCGTTTTTGTGTGTGGATGTTTGTTTTGTTTTGTTGGTTTGGTTGTTGTTGTTTGTTTGGTTGTTTGTTGTTGGTTTTGATATTGGTGGACTTTGTTTGTGTGGACTCGATATATTTGATGACAAAGAGTAGGCATGCCTGAACAGACTATTGGCGTTCTGTCCCAGCGTCCTTCAGACAGACTGCACACTCTTCTATCTGTGCCTTTGATTAGCTGGTAGCCATCCCAGCACGTGTAGTTGGCGTCGTTCCCCTGACTGGTGTCGTTAGAGTAGACTCGTGACGCTCCCACAACGTCAGCCGGTACACCGCACTCAACTAGAAAACAAACCCATAAACAAACAAACAAACTGATGTCGTTATAGTAGACTCGTGACGCTCCCACTACGTCAGCCAGCACACCACACTCCACTGGAAAACAAACAAACAAATAAACAAACAAACTGGTGTCGTTAAAGTAGACTCGCGGTGCTCCCACAGCAAGTCCACATTGAAGAAGTCACTCTAGGTCGAAGTCTCCAGGAGGAATGCCGATGATGCAGACGTCACCGTCATTGATGGATCAGCCCTTATTTGGACCATCTACTGACTAGCTGATGACACCATAGCTGATTTCATCGACAATGTTAAGACACGGATGATTGCATACCTGTCAGACAGTGATGTCTACCTCATCGTCGACATATACTATGATTACAATATAAAGTCCGTCGCCAGAGATGCCAAGGAAACAGGGGTCAGCAAAAAACATCATCGCCTCCTATCAACAAAGCTACCGGTTCAGAAGGTTGTCTTTTCATCCATTGACAACAAGAAACAGCTGAACCTATTACGATGTGAGGAACTGACCCAAGACAGGCTTTTCCATCTACGTAGCACAAACAAACATAAGCTGGTGGTGACAGGAGAGGACCCATGCCCCATCAAGATCAGGATGGGAGAAAGAAGGAGCCGATATGATCTAGGAAATCAGCAGGAACAAACTGAAACCATCATTGTCCAACAAATCCTGAGGTGTGCTGGAGAATCCCATCAAATATCCGTGGTTTCTGATGACAAAGACGTGTTCTTGCTGCTCCTTCACCGTTACCATCAGGCAAGACTGGATGTACCACTCACGCATCATGGAATCTCCCTCAAAGAAAGGGCGATAGTGGACATCAAGTCGACATCAAGTCGACACTGGCCAAGCATTCACAAATTGTCAAGAACAGTTTACCAGCTCATGTCATTTCGGGATGAGACACCGTAGCGTCTTACTATGAGTTGGGAAAAGGCTCTGTCATCAAAGTCCTGAAAGCTGGGTACGAACTATCGGCCATTGGCAATGTAGATGAATTCACGTAGCCCAGTGGTAAAGCGTTCATCTGGTGCGCTTTCGGCCTGGGAATGAATGAATGAATGTTTAACGACACCCCAGCATGAAAAATATATCCGCTATTGGGTGTCATCGGTCTGGGATCGATCCCTGTCGGTGGGCCAATTGGGCTATTTCACGTTGCAGCCAGTGAACCACGACTTGTATATCAAAGGCCATTATATGTGCTATCCTGTCTGCGGGACGGTGCCCATAAAATACCCCTTGCTACTAATGGAAATATGTAGCGGGTTTCCTTTCCTATATACGTCCAAAGTACCAAATGTTTGACATCCAATAGGCAATTGCCGATGATTAAAGGGACATTCCTGAGTTTGCTGCATTGTAAAATGTTTCCGACTAATAAAAAATTTCAACGATTAAACTTACATATTAAATATATTTTCTTGTTTAGAATATCAGTGTCTGTATATTCAAATTGTTTCTGGTCGTTTTAACATTTGTAAGAAGCCCAAACTGGATTTTGTCTTCAAATAATTTCGTACGTACGAAAAAACACTATTTTAGGAAATAAAATGAAATTTAACCTAGTACAAATATTAGAACGAACGATGAGAAACACGTTTAATATACAGCCACTAATATTTTATGCAAAAACAAAAAATATAGTTGATGTGTAATTACAATCGTTAAAAAGTCTCTGTTAATCGATAACATCTTAAAAATTGCATCAAACTCAGGAATGTCCCTTTAATAAATCAATGTGCTCTGTAGTGTCGTTAAAAAAACAAAAAAACAAAAACAAAACAAAAAACCCAAACAACTTTAGCCCAGGAATGAATAATGAATACGCGAATTTAATTTATATTACCGAGAATATCCTATAAGCAGTAATCCTTCTGTATCTGTAGATGAAGAACACTCGTTATGGCAGGCGCTTTCAGAATGAATACGGAAGCAACGCTGATAATAACCGTGACAGTGTCAGGCGGTGCAAACAAAAACAGGATTAAATTTATAGATTTAGAATATAGTTTATTGATAGGCGTTCAACTTAATTCAGTATTTTTACCTAAACGTACTCTTGCTTACTTTGGCAAATGAAATGTTTTAAATGGCCGCACTTTTGGTAAATAGTAAACTACTAATCTTTATTATCTCGCCTTCATGTAAAATTCTTTAATCCCATTGGTTGTTTGCCGTTGGACAAATCCCTTATCCCCCTGTGGGCGGAGCCAAATTCTCTTATACCCCGTCTGTAATTTCCAACAGTTTCCAGCCGCCCCAGTTAATGCTAAAGCAATAATTAGATTATAAATAACATTGATAATCAACCAAGTATACATAATTAATTTTATTTTTACTATAAAATACACTATTTCAATACTTTTAAAAGCTGCAATGTTGAACTCGGCCACCTAATTACGGTCGTGGTGTTATTGTATTAATGTGCTATTAGCAACAGTTGTTGTTGTTTTTTTTTTTTAATATTTTTATTTTTTTACTACATACATTTCTAATAAAAAAAAAGTGTTTTTTATTTTTGTTATTAATATCTGTTTCAGACAATTTCGTATTACAAACATTTGAAGTTAAAAACTTGTTTATCGATGGAACTATTTTTCGTCACTGGCAAGTGGTTTCGTTCGCGTCCGCGTGGTACGGCTCCGTTAATAAATTGTTAACAATTATTTTCTGGCGTTATTTTGATTATTTGCCTATATGGTTTAACATGTCGGCAAGATAAATTCGTTGTAGAAGCATCTCTCGGGGTATATGGCTTTTTATGTACCCTCTGTGTGCTCTTTTACCCCCTCGCCTTCGGCTCGGGGTAAAAGAACACACAGAGGGTACATAAAAAGCCATATACCCCTCGTGATGCTTCTACAACTTATATTATTTCCTTCCATATAGAGGATTTTTAGTTATTGTTTGTTTCTTTCTTATCAGGAATTTCCATGCAATTAGTAGTGGTGTCATACAGCAAATGTTCAGTGTTATTTCAAATCCACTAGGTGCCGCATCAAAGTTTAACAATCAACCTTCCTTCAGGGAGTAATTGTCTCAAGTGATTGCTGCTTGCAAGTTGGTCTGTTTATAGATCATATGCAAGGATCGGTGAGATGTTGCATTCATACTAGAACAAAGAACTGCACCGTTAATATCTTACTCACCGCACAATTCTTTGTTGTAGTAAAGTCACAAGGTCCTATGCACGGATATTGGCAATGTTGGCCCCGCCCTGTTCATGGACGGATAATTAGGGGGCAAAGTCAAAGGGGTCCCGTGACCTCCAGTGTCCCCCACCTGCACGTTTGAAATGAACTTTCTAGTGGGTTTTTGTTTTTGTTTTATTCATCACCCACAATATAGAACATTAAATTGCCATGACAACGCGTATCTGTGTATTCTTATTGTTCCCGAGCTTCCCTACAAATATCGCTCCCTTTGGGATCTTGATCGGATCATTACCCTTGGAGAAACTGAAATTGCCCTTTTAAGAAATTTGTATCACCCTTGCTTTTTATTTGGGTCATGGTTAGAGAGTATAAATGAATGAATGAATGAATGAATGAATGAATGAATGAATGAATGAATGAATGAAAATGAATGAATGAATGAATGAATGAATGAATGAATGAATAAATGAATGAATAAATAAATAAATAAATAAATGAACGAACGAACGAACGAACAAACGAATGAATGAATAAATGAACGAATGAAGGGACGAACGGACGAACGGACGAACGGACGAACGAATGAATGAATGGATAAGTGTTTAACGACACCCCAGCATGCAAAGAACTGTATCGGCCAATGCTGTCAAACTATGTTATTTGTTAATCAACATCAATTTACAATTCCAAAATTATCAACAAATATAGTTTAGACATCGAAGAAAGATTGAATTAGTGGATGTTTAACGACACCTCAACACGAAAAATGCATCGGCTATTGGGTGGTGGAATTAAGGTAAACGCATCAATTATGTGAAGATCAATAACGTCAGTGAAAGTCACATTTGTGAAACACACAATGAAGCATATTAACATTAAATACCAACATTTTTTTAAAAATAAAATTCTAAAAGAGAAAAAAAGATAAAGAAACAAAGCCATGGTCAGACCACGAAAACAGTGTATGTAGTTGTGGTGAACAAACCTATATTGAACCGAATTATCAAGACAAAACATTAACCAGCTGCGAACGACAAATCTAATTAAAATTAGCGCCACTGTTTAATTACTATTACATGTGAATCTAACAGCTCCCCGCTGGAGCTCATGTCCAGTTGACCTTTCATTCGACCAATCAAAACCTTACTTGCAAAATCATGCCAGTGATTTGAAAAGAATTTGAAAACATTCGGGATTATGCCGATGGTATACGAAATGATTCGGGTGAATTACGAAGTATGCCGGAAACTAATTTCAATATAAAATTTTATATAAAATTCGTTTCAAGACGAAAACCCCCCAACAAAAAACACGTGACGGTATAGCCATAAAATCTGCTTATACTAGTATACAATCCAGTGTTTATTACTGCATTTTCCCCCCTGTTTTTTATGTTGAAATAGACCAACAAGATCGTATATGGCATAAATAGTCTCGCCCGATATTTTTAGAATTTGTTTCCTTCCGAATAACGCTATAAAAGGCGAAGTGTAATTGGTTGATATTTAAATTGTTATTTATAGATACAATGTCACATGGACATGGAAGTCCACGCAATGCTGTTAGATCTACTGGTAGACCCAGTAGAGCTAATTTTAATCAGATTGGACATGGGAGTCCACGCAATGATGTTAGATCTACTGGTAGACCAGTAGAGCTAATTATAATCAGATTGCCGCGAACGACCAACCCAACATACTACAAAGTTACAAATAAAATCTTCGAAAAGACAAAAACAAACGCATTTGAAAACATTATCACAAATGGTTATAAAACGTGTTTTAAAAACGTCTAACAGAATGAATGTTTAACGACACTCCAGCACAAAAATACATATCGACTATTGGGTGTCATGGAATCGTCTAACAGATACCGAATATGTCCTGTATTCGCCACTCTCAGGTAAACTCGTGAGGATGTTCTAACCGCTGCACAACGATGGGGAATAACACAGACCTTTAGCTTAGACTTTTTTATTTTCTCATATTATACTGACACTCTGTTGACTACTACAAGCGCCACATGAAGAAACCCGACACCCCTGTCCGAAACCGACTGATTCTGTGTGTAACTGCTATTTTCACAAATGCCCATTCGACTTAACATTGTGCGAGATACGGTAACAGCTTTGTCGTCCATATCTAATATTATGGGTGAACAGATTTAATATTATGGGAGAACAGATTTAAGATTACGGTGAACAGATTTAATATTATGGGTGAATAGATTTAATATTATGGGTGAACAGATTTAATATGGGACAACAGATTTAATATTATGGGTGAACAGATTTAATATTACGGGTGAACAGATTTAATATTACTGGTGAACACATTTAATATTACGGGTGAACAGATTTAATATTTCTGGTGAACAAAATTAATATTACGGGTGAACAGATTTACTATTATGGGAGAAGAGATTTAATATTATGGGTGAACAGATTTGATATTATGGGAGAACAGATTTAATAATATGGGGGAACTCCATAATAATCAAACTAACGGTCTGTAGCATCTGATTGAAGAAAACATATATGGGGGTTTTGGAGGGTTCTTAAACACACTGTAGTTACTTGAAATTTTGAAATTGACAGGGTGTTCTTTTATTGTGTTCTTTTATGTTTCTTATTTGAACACTAACTCTAGTGTATTTCTCGCACGTAAACAGAACTGGACTACCGGGAAAGGAACGCGATCCTACTGTCTGTCCGATCTTCCTGTTATAGAATCCGAACTTCAAAACCGCAATGCATGATCAGGGCCGTATATTTGCACAATGCAGAGTCGAATGGGCATTCGGCAAAATAGTGGTTGATTCCACGAATCTCTATCCGGTGCCTCTTCTATAGGAAGACAGCCACTCCTGAGGAGATCCTTTACTGGAGATTTCATCCCTCTTTACCGCCACAAAGAGGACTGCCACGCCCAAAATACTTTACTAAAACAAATTAGCACCAGACGGACATAAAAATTGAATACGTACAAACTAGTTTATTAAATCAAAACTAGTAGCGGAAAAACCTCAAAAAGAATAAGTACAGCTATGACAATATCCATGAATCACCTTCAAGGATGTTCGCCAATTGCTTATCAAGCTGGAACCAAATTCACAAAACGTCGCAACTTCGGGTTTACAGTTAAAGGGACATTCCTGAGTTTGCTGCAGTTTTCAAGATGTTATCGACTAACATACTTTTTAACGATTCTAATTACATATCAAATATATTTTTCTGCATAAAATATTAGTGGCTATATATTAAACGTGTTTTTGATATTTCTAATATTTTTACTAGGTTACTTGTTTATTTTATTTCATAAAATATAGTTTTTTCGTACGTATGGAATTATTTGAAGACAAAATCCAGTTTGGGCTTCTTTCAAATATTAAGACGACCAGAAACACATTGAATATACAGACACTGATATTCTAAACACGAAAATATATTTAATATGTAAGTTTAATCGTAGAAATAGTTTATTAGTCGGAAACATCTTACAATGCAGCAAACTCAGGAATGTCCCTTTAACAGCTGGACATTTACAAGCATCGTATAACTATTTCACACAAAAAATGACACTGGTATGGGAGATGGGTCATGGTAAGAACAAAAGAAAGTGATTTATGTGTATTGCGATCTATATAATGTATACTGTGTGTAATTATAGAAACAGTTTTTCAGCGGTCATTTTACAATGATGTGAAAACTGGACTAATATATCTGCGGTTTAAAGGCATACTGTCACAGACCACTGACCTATTTAATGGTCTAACAGAGTATTACCTGAACACAAATCATTTGATTTGCCCCTAAATGTACTTTATTCAACCATCTTCATAACCACCATACTCCATTTATTAATGACATTTTGTAAAAAAATAATTGAATTATGGCAATGGTCCATAATTCAAAAACTAAAATTGCCGAGAAAGATGACATTGATTTCACTCCATCATGGTTCAGTTTAGGTGATGCGATAGCTAGATTTGGTTTCCAACAATTAATGTAATTTTTATTTATTATCCATGTTTAGATAAATACGTTCCTTAAATCCGTGACAGTATGCCTTTCAAACCAATCCCATGTATTACTCTGTTATCGTTCCAATAAGTGACTACGACGTAAAACAGACTTACGTGTACAACCAGGCGGCTCGCCTGAATAATCCCCATCCGTCGAGTTGCATACCCTGATCAGATCACCGGAAGTGTGAACGTAGCCGAACAGACAGATATATGTGACGTCACTTCCGGCTGTTCCTCCTTCCCAGACACGGAAAGCATTGGCAACAGGAGCCGGTTCCGAACACTCAAGGGAATCTAATGAGGAAAGAGAATATATATATATATATATATCCTTGTTTAGATATCCTTGTCTACCGTTCAGAAAATAAAAAACCCCGTTTAATACTGGTTTATTTTTGTGTAAAGATATCCGAAATGACGTCATTCGCGTTTGACGTCATCTCCATTCAAAAAGACAAGCTTGAGATTATATGATAGAAATATTATTACCTCGTGTTTCGGTATCGTCAATGTCATATACTAGGAATACAATAAAATATATAATATATATTACTGCATGTGCGGAAGTGCCATACAGAATTTATGCAATGAGTTTGGGAATTTGTTACTGAAAAAAACTAAATTCCAAACGAGTTTTATAAATTTTGCATGGTACTCTAGCGAATGCTATAAAAAAGAATTATCCACAAAGTGTGCTTTATAACCAACGTTAGATATAATATATTCGCTTCACAATCAAGGTTAATGTCCATGACAGTAACGCGGAATGACCGCCACAAGGCAGGTCAATTGTTCTGCTCTCTCTCTCTCTCTCTCTCTCTCTCTCTCTCTCTCTCTCTCGCACGCACACCACGCACGCACGCACGCACGCACGCACGCACACACACACACATACATACATACATACATACATACATACATATATATATACATATATATATATATATATATATATATATATATATATATATATATATATATATATATGGTGAGGACGTCGTTAATTATTTTTGATAACACAGACAGTTAGCACATATACATGTGATAACAATTTAAATAAACACAACTGGCTGAAATTGACTTGTCTGTAACGCGTGAATTATATATATATATATATATATATATATATATATATATATATATATATGTATGTATGTAGGCACGTACGCATGTATGTATGTATATATGTATATATACATAACTTTAAATCGCACCAAATACTATTATCTGACTGACCATTTTGACGTTCGAAATGTTTACGACATATCATATACCGTTTTAGCTATTTTCGTCATTTCATAGTCATAAAATGACTATTCATACGTCAGTAAGTATTATATATATATTGCCACGCTGTTCATACAGTGTGTAAATCCTGTTTTTGATGCGAACGTTCAATTTGTAAATATATAAGTATGTACAAGTATAGGTAACAAATAATGAACATTTGATTATATAGTAGTTATTTATTTCACGACTCACTCAAAACAGTGTCATAGTAATTACGGTTATAAAACATGGATTAGACTTCATACAAACACTAAAACACGAATGTTATAACTTTCGTTTCTGTTTCTGTTATTAGCTTAAAACATTACTTACTTGCATCCAAGAAAACGGGGAGTATGTAACAGCAATATATGAGAAATCGCAGGGTCATTTCCGTTCCGTTTTAAGACACTTGATTTGTCAAACACAAACCTTCAAAAACGGATCTCTTAAAAATGTCTTGATCTTTATATAAATCAAATTACCGCTGGACCATAACGCGATAGTAAAATAGTTTCGATTTTGTTTTTACTGTTGATAGATGTGCGTGGTCAATATATCGGTCGTATATTAGTCGTGTCAAGACATATTCAATAGATTGGTGGTATATTAACTTTGTCATGAAAAGGCTGACATTGATGTATATAATAGTCTATACGTATTTCAAGTATTGAGGATGGAGCTGTTGCATTATTAATTAACATATACACTTGGACATCAATTAAGCACCGTCTAGATTGTATTGCAGCCAAAAATGCGTCTAAAAAAGGTTGTCCGTGTCGCCAGACTTTAAAACTATGTTCAGAATTTTAGATGTTCTATATTTTCTTGGTATTTACCGAGATGGCATGAATATATTATTTATGAGACGCACGTCAGTGTGATCCCAGCTCCATAGTTATTTACATAAATTAAGTACCACCTGGATTGTATTGCAGCCAAAAATGCGTCTAAAAAGGTTGTCCGTGTCGACAGACTTGAAAACTATGTTCAGAATTTTAGATGTTCTGTATTTTCTTGGTATTTACCGAGATGGCATGAATATAATTATTACTTATGAGACGCACGTCAGTGTGATCCCAGCTCCATAGTTATTTACTATACATTTCCATGCATTTTTATGCTGTCTGTGTGCAGAAAACAGTACTTTCAGTGGTTGGTTTCCAGGGAATTGGCACAATTGCTTGCGAAATATAAATATAAAGTTTGTTTTGGTTAACGGCACCACTAGAGCACATTAATTAATTAATCATCGGGTGTTGGATGCCAAACATTTGGTAATTCTGACTCGTAGTCATCAGAGGAAACCCGCTACATTTTCCATTAGCTGGTGATAATTGTGAAATTAGATACTTATATTCCTGGAGCCAAATGAATTCACGAATCTGTTGAAGATCACCCGAATGTTCAATTGAAGAAAGTTTGTTTTCCTTAACGACATCACTGGGGCACATGTATTAATTAATCATCAGCTATTGGATGTCAGACTTTTGGTAATTTAACACGTAGTCATTAGAGGAAACCCGCTACATTGGTTCTAATGCAGCAATACATTTTAATATTACCTATCTGTGATATTTGTGTTTTTCGCACAGTTCTTGACACTGTGTTTTTATTAACTGTTGAATTTTTATATTGATGTTGCTCATTACTTACGTTTTGCATTTACCATAGCTTAATACCCAATAGCCAATGTATTTATTTTGTACTGGGGTGTTGTTAAAAATCTAGTTTATTCTAATGCAGCAATGGATCTTTTATATGCAATTTCCCACAGATAGGAAAACACATACCATGACTTTTGACCAGATGTGGTGCATTGATTGAAACGAGAAAACACAATCAGTTGAATGGATCCACCGAGGTGGTTCGATCCTGCGACGCAAGCACCTCAGGCGAGCACTGAACAGACTTAGCTAAATCCCGCCCCTTGCGAAGTAGAGACCACATGGTCAAACCTAGGCGATACTTCATTATTGTCCAGGTGTATATTCGTGTGTATGGATGGATGGATGGATGGATGGATGGATGGATGGATGATGGATGGATGCATGGATGGATGTATGCATGAATGTATGCATGGATGGATGCATGGATGGATGCATAGATGGATGGATGCATGGATGGATGCATGCATGTATGGATGTATGGATGTATGCATGAATGTATGCATGGATGGATGCATGGATGGATGGATGGATGGATGGATGCATGAATGAATGGATGGATGGATGGATGGATGGATGGACGAATGGATGGATGGATGGATGGATGCATGCATGTATGCATGGATGGATGAATATATGCATGGATGGATGGATGTATGGATGGATGGATGGATGGATGGATGGATCTACAATTCAACACACACATCGTTAATCAATAACTGGCCACACACTGTAACAGCTGAACTGTTGGTTGATTAAAAGAACTAAATCCTAAAAAATAATCCAACACCTTGACAGCAAAACCAAACACACGATGTGGACGTTCGTAGACTTTGGTGCACAGCGCGACGATAGACCAAAATTAATGATGCTGCATTAGTTGTCAATGTAAACATCCTTGACCTCAATAAACGTGGCCCAAATATCCTTTAAGCGTATGGATTTATTAGTCTGTTGTTGACTACAAATTGTTAGACATCCAACATCCGATGATTAATAAATCAATGTGCATTGTATTTTATTTTTTTATTTTTTTTATTATCATCATCATCATCGTCGTCATCATCATCATCATCATCATGTTATGTTATGTTATGTTATTTCATTTCATTCTATTTTATTTTATTTTATTTTATTTTATTTTTTTTTTTTTTTTTTTGAAACCGTCTAATCAATTTATTTTGTATAGCACATATGTGCGATCTGGACTGGAACTTATAAATAGGGAATATGAAAATGGGCAGAATTTTGAAAATAGCAATTAGTAAAAAAGTTAATAGATTAAATAAAAAAAATAAAAAGGTTACAAGCCAAAAATAAAAAAGAATTGACTGCTCGGCCGAATATTTATATAATTTGGAGCATTTTAGAAGGACAGTCCAAAATTAAATAAGAGAAAGAAGAGAGGATCGGACTATTTAATAATATTTAAAAAAAAAGAATAATTTCGACATACATTTTTTAACGCAGATCTAAAAGTTTAAAGTCCGATCGATATGTCCACGCGAGTGGCCTCGTTAAGGCCGTTTGGGTGCACAGCTTAAAGGGACGAGATGGGTTGTATCCCATCAAGAAAACCCCTAGATGGACAGTCGATAGACGTTGAAGGTGTAGTGCTGTGCTGAAATACAGATCTTGAGAAGCCGGATCCGTCTGAACGAGAGAGAGTATCAGACTAGGGTATAGTCCAGTCGTGATGAGTTGGTATAGTGGTGCGGACGGGCCCGACTCCGGAGGATACGAGATGGTAAAGCAAGGTAAAGTCTAGAAAAAGAGTAGTAGGGGCCGACCCCGCTTCCTATTTCTTCTTAGTGTGGGGCGGTCATTCTTCCGGTGCTGCTAGGACAGGCTCGGACATGTAGAGACTAGACGCGAACAACCGTGGCGTTCTGCAGAATGGCCGTCATACGAGTCGCGAAAAAAACCCAGTCGACAGTCAGACGGAGAAATGACGTGGAGGCAAGGAATCTCGCTAAAAAAGAATCCAACCTGGTGGTGCAGGCTGTCGAAACGAGAAGCGTTCCAGCGTTCAATCAGTTCCAATGGCCGCATACATCCCAGTAGAAAACTTCATTTCGCTGACAAAAACAACAAAATGAAGGACCCCCAAGTCGAGCACACGAAAGCACGTGCAGTGTGAACAAGCGAAACAAACACGTCTTACCGCGTGGAGCTCCAGACTGGGAATCCAATACATAGGATGCGAAAACAACGTACGTAAAGTAAATGATGTCTGTAACAAACAGGCGGTAACTTCAGTAAAGGAAATTCACTGTTTAAAAGTCCCGGTCAAGATCGCACATATGTGCGATACAAGATAAATTGATCACACTGTTTGAAAATGTCTTTATCGCCATTGAATATGTATGTAATAAAATACAATAAATATACAGAACTTCACATACATTGTTTTCGCTTCCTATTTTATTTTGCGCAATAACGTATACCACAAGACCGCGTAGCGATCGAGTGGTATGTACTTGTGTAAAATAAACGAGTGCAATAAACAGGGAGCGAGAACAACATGTGTGAAGTTCTGTATTTATTACATACATGTACCTTCTTTTATCCTTTATAAAAACAGTTTTTAATTTAACATCATAACAACACTTTTTAAAATCTATGATCAAAACACCTTTCGTGAATTTCTTTAACGTTAAGAATCTTACTCTGCGTTACCCTTCTGTAATGTATCGAATACGATGTGACGCATCGGTACATTTCATATGACGTCAGTAAATAACAGGAGCTAACTGCAGTAAAAATAAAACAGGGAATTCCTCATTTTATATGACGTCAGTAAATAACAGGAGCTAACTGCAGTAAAAATAAAACAGGGAATTCCTCATTTTATATGACGTCAGTAAATAACAGGAGCTAACTGCAGTAAAAATAAAACAGGGAATTCCTCATTTTATATGACGTCAGTAAATAACAGGAGCTAACTGCAGTAAAAATAAAACAGGGAATTCCTCATTTTATATGACGTCAGTAAATAACAGGAGCTAACTGCAGTAAAAATAAAACAGGGAATTCCTCATTTTATATGACGTCAGTAAATAACAGGAGCTAACTGCAGTAAAAATAAAACAGGGAATTCCTCATTTTATATGACGTCAGTAAATAACAGGAGCTAACTGCAGTAAAAATAAAACAGGGAATTCCTCATTTTATATGACGTCAGTAAATAACAGGAGCTAACTGCAGTAAAAATAAAACAGGGAATTCCTCATTTTATATGACGTCAGTAAATAACAGGAGCTACCTGCAGTAAAAATAAAACAGGGAATTCCTCATTTTATATGACGTCAGTAAATAACAGGAGCTAACTGCAGTAAAAATAAAACAGGGAATTCCTCATTTTATATGACGTCAGTAAATAACAGGAGCTAACTGCAGTAAAAATAAAACAGGGAATTCCTCATTTTATATGACGTCAGTAAATAACAGGAGCTAACTGCAGTAAAAATAAAACAGGGAATTCCTCATTTTATATGACGTCAGTAAATAACAGGAGCTAACTGCAGTAAAAATAAAACAGGGAATTCCTCATTTAAAAGTTCCGGTCCAAGGCCCTGTTGCCCGAAGAGATCTTAGCCCTAAGATTACCGTAGGGGCATAGCTACCCTATGCACTTAAGTTGGTCTTAGGGCAAAGATCGCTTCGTGGAACGGGGCCATGATCGCACATATGTGCGATACAAAATAAATTTATCACATGGTTTGAAAATGTCTTCATCACTAGTAAGCTTGAATAGGTATGTAATAAAACACAATATGTGTAGACTGGGGACAGTTTCCCATGAACGCTGCTATAAGCTAACTCAGTTATAAAACGCTCGCCTGATGCTTGGTCGGTCTAGGATTGACTTCCCTCGGTGGGCCCATTGGGCTATTTCTCGTTCAAGCAAGTACTCCACAATTGATGTACCAAAGGTGGTGATATCCTGTCTATGGGATGGTGCATATAATAGATTCCTTGCTACTAATGGAAAATAAAGCTGGTTTCCTCTTTAAGTCTGGACGTCAAAATTACCAAATGTTTGACATCCAATAGACAATGAGTAATAAACCAATGTGTTCTAGTGGTGTCTGTGTGATAGTGCATATAAAAGATCCCTTGATGCTAATCGAATAGAGTAGCCCATTGTTTGCCGTCAACGGGTTTCGAGTCTCATTATCTCTGTGGTCCTTAAACATATATATGACCCTATATAACCGTAATTAAAACAGAAACGAAAAAACCCCACACAAATATCCCCCCCCCCAAAAAAAAAAAAAAAAAAAACAAACAACAACAACAACAACAACAACAACAAAAAACCCACACACAAAACACAAAAAAACAAACAACAAATAAACAAAAACAACAAACAAACAAACAAAAACCGCTGAGTTCGACGTTAGATAATACATTCCTTATAGGATACCTGAGAGGATTCGTGTTTGCGGAGAGTATAAGTGCGTGTATACGTTTTATCTCTGTTTGTTTGGTTTCTATGACAATTAAGTTTCTATTAGTACGTCACTGACGAACTTCAAACATTGACTATTCGTAGGTCAATATATTGAATTCCTACTGAGGTATTCAAAACTTCGTCTCGCTTCCTGTACTGGCTCTACATAAGAGGATTCGTACATTGATATTTTGTTAGACAAAGTATAGAATTTCGATATTCTTCAAACTCTCCTCCTGCCCTCCCCAAACACACCTGGTCCAGCCCTACGAAAAAATATTTGTAAATTATTATAATTATATACATTTTTCTTTAGGACGTTAACGTTTATGTTTGCAGAATTGCTGACTGTAGAAATCGAAATACGTTGCACAAAACAAACAGATCAATCGTCTTCAAGTTTGGGTAAGTGTCGATTCAATAAAGTTTTACACATTTGTTTTCGCGCGCGCGCGCGTGCGTGCGTGCGTGCGTGCGTGTGTGTGTGTGTTATTAGCAGAGTGTTTTTCGCTATCGTCAATATCATAAATTAGGAATAATGTTTTTATTATGCGAGCCTCTGGCGAGCTTAATACATTATTTTTATTCCTAATATATGATATTGACGACACCAAAACACACGAGGGTAATAATCTTTTTATCATATAATCTCAAGCTTAATACAACATGTTTTTGTAAACTGTACACACATCTTTAATTCCAGTCCGCCATTACTAGATATTCAAATGACGTAAGAATATGTGACGCTGTGTCTTTTTGAATGGAAATGACGTCAAAATAAGCTAGTACATAACGTTTTGTTTTTGTTATGTTTTGTTTGTTTGTTTGGGGATTTTGGGTTGTTTATTTTGTTTGTTTCTTTGTTGTTGTTGGGTTTTTTTTTTTTTTTTTTTTCTGAACGCTGGACAGCTTTCAGTGTAACATTCCTATTGAAATGTTTTTTATCGGATAACTATGAATGCATACGTCAGCTATGGAGTGTCACCCAAGTACGTTTGCTTAAATGTCAATAAACTTAGTGCCGTGACCTCGACTAATTTACATCTAATTTGCAAAGTTATGTCCTGTCTGATTGGAAAAGTGCGTCAAATAGATCACTGGCTGCTGATGGGAAGATGTAGCGAGTTTCCTCTCAATACTATATTGTGTCAGAGGAAATGTAGCGAGTGCCCTCTAAATACTATATTGTGTCAGAGGAAATGTAGCGAGTTTCCTCTCAATACTATATTGTGTCAGAGGAAATGTAGCCAGTTTCCTCTCAATACTATATTGTGTCAGAGGAAATGTAGCCAGTTTCCTCTCAATACTATATTGTGTCAGAGGAAATGTAGCGAGTTTCCTCTCAATACTATATTGTGTCAGAGGAAATGTAGCGAGTTTCCTCTCAATACTATATTGTGTCAGAGGAAATGTAGCGAGTTCCCTCTAAATACTATATTGTGTCAGAGGAAATGTAGCGAGTTCCCTCTAAATACTATATTGTGTCAGAAGAAATGTAGCGAGTTCCCTCTAAATACTATATTGTGTCAGAAGAAATGTAGCCAGTTTCCTCTCAATACTATATTGTGTCAGAGGAAATGTAGCCAGTTTCCTGTCAATACTATATTGTGTCAGAGGAAATGTAGCGAGTTCCCTCTAAATACTATATTGTGTCAGCCAGTTTCCTCTCAGTACTATATTGTGTCAGAGGAAATGTAGCGAGTTTCCTCTCAATACTATATTGTGTCAGAGGAAATGTAGCCAGTTCCCTCTAAATACTATATTGTGTCAGCCAGTTTCCTCTCAGTACTATATTGTGTCAGAGGAAATGTAGCGAGTTTCCTCTCAATACTATATTGTGTCAGAGGAAATGTAGCCAGTTCCCTCCAAATACTATATTGTGTCAGAGGAAATGTAGCCAGTTCCCTCTAAATACTATATTGTGTCAGAGGAAATATAGCGAGTGCCCTCTGACACAATACAGTATTTAGAGGAAATGTAGCCAGTTCCCTCTAAATACTATATTGTGTCAGAGGAAATGTAGCCAGTTCCCTCTAAATACTATATTGTGTCAGAGGAAATATAGCGAGTGCCCTCTGACACAATACAGTATTTAGAGGAAATGTAGCCAGTTCCCACTAAATACTATATTGTGTCGGAGGAAATATAGCGAGTGCCCTCTGACACAATACAGTATTTAGAGGAAATGTAGCCAGTTCCCTCTAAATACTATATTGTGTCGGAGGAAATATAGCGAGTGCCCTCTGACACAATACAGTATTTAGAGGAAATGTAGCCAGTTCGCTCTAAATACTATATTGTGTCAGAGGAAATATAGCGAGTTTCCTCTAAATACTATATTGTGTCAGAGGAAATATAGCGAGTGCCCTCTGACACAATACAGTATTTAGAGGAAATGTAGCCAGTTCCCTCTAAATACTATATTGTGTCAGAGGAAATGTAGCCAGTTCCCTCTAAATACTATATTGTGTCAGAGGAAATAGCGGGTTACCTCTAAATACTATATTGTGTCAGAGGAAATATAGCGAGTGCCCTCTGACACAATACAGTATTTAGAGGAAATGTAGCCAGTTCCCTCTAAATACTATATTGTGTCAGAGGAAATGTAGCGAGTTCCTTCTAAATACTATATTGTGTCAGAGGAAATGTAGCGAGTTTCCTCTCAATACTATATTGTGTCAGAGGAAATGTAGCCAGTTTCCTCTCAATACTATATTGTGTCAGAGGAAATGTAGCGAGTTCCCTCTAAATACTATATTGTGTCAGAGGAAATGTAGCGAGTTTCCTCTCAATACTATATTGTGTCAAAGGAAATGTAGCCAGTTTCCTCTCAATACTATATTGTGTCAGAGGAAATGTAGCCAGTTCCCTCTAAATACTATATTGTGTCAGAGGAAATAGCGGGTTACCTCTAAATACTATATTGTGTCAGAGGAAATATAGCGAGTGCCCTCTGACACAATACAGTATTTAGAGGAAATGTAGCCAGTTCCCTCTAAATACTATATTGTGTCAGAGGAAATGTAGCAAGTTCCCTCTAAATACTATATTGTGTCAGAGGAAATGTAGCGAGTTTCCTCTGAATACTATATTGTGTCAGAGGAAATGTAGCCAGTTTCCTCTCAATACTATATTGTGTCAGAGTAAATGTAGCGAGTTCCCTCTAAATACTATATTGTGTCAGAGGAAATGTAGCGAGTTCCCTCTAAATACTATATTGTGTCAGAAGAAATGTAGCGAGTTCCCTCTAAATACTATATTGTGTCAGAAGAAATGTAGCCAGTTTCCTCTCAATACTATATTGTGTCAGAGGAAATGTAGCCAGTTTCCTCTCAATACTATATTGTGTCAGAGGAAATGTAGCGAGTTCCCTCTAAATACTATATTGTGTCAGCCAGTTTCCTCTCAGTACTATATTGTGTCAGAGGAAATGTAGCGAGTTTCCTCTCAATACTATATTGTGTCAGAGGAAATGTAGCCAGTTCCCTCTAAATACTATATTGTGTCAGCCAGTTTCCTCTCAGTACTATATTGTGTCAGAGGAAATGTAGCGAGTTTCCTCTCAATACTATATTGTGTCAGAGGAAATGTAGCCAGTTCCCTCCAAATACTATATTGTGTCAGAGGAAATGTAGCCAGTTCCCTCTAAATACTATATTGTGTCAGAGGAAATATAGCGAGTGCCCTCTGACACAATACAGTATTTAGAGGAAATGTAGCCAGTTCCCTCTAAATACTATATTGTGTCAGAGGAAATGTAGCCAGTTCCCTCTAAATACTATATTGTGTCAGAGGAAATATAGCGAGTGCCCTCTGACACAATACAGTATTTAGAGGAAATGTAGCCAGTTCCCACTAAATACTATATTGTGTCGGAGGAAATATAGCGAGTGCCCTCTGACACAATACAGTATTTAGAGGAAATGTAGCCAGTTCCCTCTAAATACTATATTGTGTCGGAGGAAATATAGCGAGTGCCCTCTGACACAATACAGTATTTAGAGGAAATGTAGCCAGTTCCCTCTAAATACTATATTGTGTCAGAGGAAATATAGCGAGTTTCCTCTAAATACTATATTGTGTCAGAGGAAATATAGCGAGTGCCCTCTGACACAATACAGTATTTAGAGGAAATGTAGCCAGTTCCCTCTAAATACTATATTGTGTCAGAGGAAATGTAGCCAGTTCCCTCTAAATACTATATTGTGTCAGAGGAAATAGCGGGTTACCTCTAAATACTATATTGTGTCAGAGGAAATGTAGCGAGTTCCCTCTAAATACTATATTGTGTCAGAAGAAATGTAGCCAGTTTCCTCTCAATACTATATTGTGTCAGAGGAAATGTAGCCAGTTTCCTCTCAATACTATATTGTGTCAGAGGAAATGTAGCGAGTTCCCTCTAAATACTATATTGTGTCAGAAGAAATGTAGCCAGTTTCCTCTCAATACTATATTGTGTCAGAGGAAATGTAGCCAGTTCGCTCTAAATACTATATTGTGTCAGAGGAAATGTAGCCAGTTCCCTCTAAATACTATATTGTGTCAGCCAGTTTCTTCTCAGTACTATATTGTGTCAGAGGAAATGTAGCGAGTTTCCTCTCAATACTATATTGTGTCAGAGGAAATGTAGCCAGTTCCCTCTAAATACTATATTGTGTCAGAGGAAATGTAGCCAGTTCCCTCTAAATACTATATTGTGTCAGAGGAAATATAGCGAGTGCCCTCTGACACAATACAGTATTTAGAGGAAATGTAGCCAGTTCCCTCTAAATACTATATTGTGTCAGAGGAAATGTAGCCAGTTCCCTCTAAATACTATATTGTGTCAGAGGAAATATAGCGAGTGCCCTCTGACACAATACAGTATTTAGAGGAAATGTAGCCAGTTCCCACTAAATACTATATTGTGTCGGAGGAAATGTAGCCAGTTCCCTCTAAATACTATATTGTGTCAGAGGAAATATAGCGAGTGCCCTGTGACACAATACAGTATTTAGAGGAAATGTAGCCAGTTCCCTCTAAATACTATATTGTGTCAGAGGAAATGTAGCCAGTTCCCTCTAAATACTATATTGTGTCAGATGAAATATAGCGAGTGCCCTCTGACACAATACAGTATTTAGAGGAAATGTAGCCAGTTCCCTCTAAATACTATATTGTGTCAGAGGAAATATAGCGAGTGCCCTCTGACACAATACAGTATTTAGAGGAAATAGCGGGTTACCTCTAAATACTATATTGTGTCAGAGGAAATATAGCGAGTGCCCTCTGACACAATACAGTATTTAGAGGAAATGTAGCCAGTTCCCTCTAAATACTATATTGTGTCAGAGGAAATGTAGCGAGTTTCCTCTAAATACTATATTGTGTCAGAGGAAATGTAGCGAGTTCCCTCTAAATACTATATTGTGTCAGAGGAAATGTAGCGAGTTTCCTCTCAATACTATATTGTGTCAAAGGAAATGTAGCCAGTTTCCTCTCAATACTATATTGTGTCAGAGGAAATGTAGCCAGTTCCCTCTAAATACTATATTGTGTCAGAGGAAATAGCGGGTTACCTCTAAATACTATATTGTGTCAGAGGAAATATAGCGAGTGCCCTCTGACACAATACAGTATTTAGAGGAAATGTAGCCAGTTCCCTCTAAATACTATATTGTGTCAGAGGAAATGTAGCAAGTTCCCTCTAAATACTATATTGTGTCAGAGGAAATGTAGCGAGTTTCCTCTGAATACTATATTGTGTCAGAGGAAATGTAGCCAGTTTCCTCTCAATACTATATTGTGTCAGAGTAAATGTAGCGAGTTCCCTCTAAATACTATATTGTGTCAGAGGAAATGTAGCGAGTTCCCTCTAAATACTATATTGTGTCAGAAGAAATGTAGCGAGTTCCCTCTAAATACTATATTGTGTCAGAAGAAATGTAGCCAGTTTCCTCTCAATACTATATTGTGTCAGAGGAAATGTAGCCAGTTTCCTCTCAATACTATATTGTGTCAGAGGAAATGTAGCGAGTTCCCTCTAAATACTATATTGTGTCAGCCAGTTTCCTCTCAGTACTATATTGTGTCAGAGGAAATGTAGCGAGTTTCCTCTCAATACTATATTGTGTCAGAGGAAATGTAGCCAGTTCCCTCTAAATACTATATTGTGTCAGCCAGTTTCCTCTCAGTACTATATTGTGTCAGAGGAAATGTAGCGAGTTTCCTCTCAATACTATATTGTGTCAGAGGAAATGTAGCCAGTTCCCTCCAAATACTATATTGTGTCAGAGGAAATGTAGCCAGTTCCCTCTAAATACTATATTGTGTCAGAGGAAATATAGCGAGTGCCCTCTGACACAATACAGTATTTAGAGGAAATGTAGCCAGTTCCCTCTAAATACTATATTGTGTCAGAGGAAATGTAGCCAGTTCCCTCTAAATACTATATTGTGTCAGAGGAAATATAGCGAGTGCCCTCTGACACAATACAGTATTTAGAGGAAATGTAGCCAGTTCCCACTAAATACTATATTGTGTCGGAGGAAATATAGCGAGTGCCCTCTGACACAATACAGTATTTAGAGGAAATGTAGCCAGTTCCCTCTAAATACTATATTGTGTCGGAGGAAATATAGCGAGTGCCCTCTGACACAATACAGTATTTAGAGGAAATGTAGCCAGTTCCCTCTAAATACTATATTGTGTCAGAGGAAATATAGCGAGTTTCCTCTAAATACTATATTGTGTCAGAGGAAATATAGCGAGTGCCCTCTGACACAATACAGTATTTAGAGGAAATGTAGCCAGTTCCCTCTAAATACTATATTGTGTCAGAGGAAATGTAGCCAGTTCCCTCTAAATACTATATTGTGTCAGAGGAAATAGCGGGTTACCTCTAAATACTATATTGTGTCAGAGGAAATGTAGCGAGTTCCCTCTAAATACTATATTGTGTCAGAAGAAATGTAGCCAGTTTCCTCTCAATACTATATTGTGTCAGAGGAAATGTAGCCAGTTTCCTCTCAATACTATATTGTGTCAGAGGAAATGTAGCGAGTTCCCTCTAAATACTATATTGTGTCAGAAGAAATGTAGCCAGTTTCCTCTCAATACTATATTGTGTCAGAGGAAATGTAGCCAGTTCGCTCTAAATACTATATTGTGTCAGAGGAAATGTAGCCAGTTCCCTCTAAATACTATATTGTGTCAGCCAGTTTCTTCTCAGTACTATATTGTGTCAGAGGAAATGTAGCGAGTTTCCTCTCAATACTATATTGTGTCAGAGGAAATGTAGCCAGTTCCCTCTAAATACTATATTGTGTCAGAGGAAATGTAGCCAGTTCCCTCTAAATACTATATTGTGTCAGAGGAAATATAGCGAGTGCCCTCTGACACAATACAGTATTTAGAGGAAATGTAGCCAGTTCCCTCTAAATACTATATTGTGTCAGAGGAAATGTAGCCAGTTCCCTCTAAATACTATATTGTGTCAGAGGAAATATAGCGAGTGCCCTCTGACACAATACAGTATTTAGAGGAAATGTAGCCAGTTCCCACTAAATACTATATTGTGTCGGAGGAAATGTAGCCAGTTCCCTCTAAATACTATATTGTGTCAGAGGAAATATAGCGAGTGCCCTGTGACACAATACAGTATTTAGAGGAAATGTAGCCAGTTCCCTCTAAATACTATATTGTGTCAGAGGAAATGTAGCCAGTTCCCTCTAAATACTATATTGTGTCAGATGAAATATAGCGAGTGCCCTCTGACACAATACAGTATTTAGAGGAAATGTAGCCAGTTCCCTCTAAATACTATATTGTGTCAGAGGAAATATAGCGAGTGCCCTCTGACACAATACAGTATTTAGAGGAAATAGCGGGTTACCTCTAAATACTATATTGTGTCAGAGGAAATATAGCGAGTGCCCTCTGACACAATACAGTATTTAGAGGAAATGTAGCCAGTTCCCTCTAAATACTATATTGTGTCAGAGGAAATGTAGCGAGTTTCCTCTAAATACTATATTGTGTCAGAGGAAATGTAGCCAGTTCCCTTTAAATACTATTTTGTGTCAGAGGAAATGTAGCGAGTTCCCTCTAAATACTATATTGTGTCAGAGGAAATGTAGCGAGTTTCCTCTCAATACTATATTGTGTCAGAGGAAATGTAGCCAGTTCCCTCTAAATACTATTTTGTGTCAGAGGAAATGTAGCGAGTTCCCTCTACATACTATATTGTGTCAGAGGAAATGTAGCGAGTTTCCTCTCAATACTATATTGTGTCAGAGGAAATGGAGCGAGTTTCCTCTCAATACTATATTGTGTCAGAGGAAATGTAGCCAATTTCCTCTAAATACTATATTGTGTCAGAGGAAATGTAGGCAGTTTCCTCTCAATACTATATTGTGTCAGAGGAAATGTAGTTTCCTCTCAATACTATATTGTGTCAGTTTCCTCTAAATACTATATTGTGTCAGAGGAAATGTAGCCAGTTCCCTCTAAATACTATATTGTGTCAGAGGAAATGTAGCGAGTTCTCCTATTGTGTCAGAGGAAATACTTCCCTCTATATATGTGTCAGAGGAAATGTAGTGTCAGAGGAAATGTAGGCAGTTTCCTCTCAATACTATATTGTGTCAGAGGAAATGTAGCGAGTTTCCTCTCAATACTATATTGTGTCAGAGGAAATGTAGCCAGTTTCCTCTAAATACTATATTGTGTCAGAGGAAATGTAGGCAGTTTCCTCTCAATACTATATTGTGTCAGAGGAAATGTAGCCAGTTCCCTCTAAATACTATACTGTGTCAGAGGAAATGTAGCGAGTGCCCTCTAACACAATACAGTATTTAGAGGAAATAGCGGGTTACCTCTAAATACTATATTGTGGCAGAATTATCAGTTTTAATCGATGATTACTAACTTGAAGAGAAGGGTTTTGTTTTTGCAATGGCGCATTCGACATATTTTAAAAACGGTTGTATTGCGTAGGAGATGGCTAAGGACCACACACATAATGAGACAAGAAACCAGCTGCAATGGGCTTTTCTTTCCGATTAATTAGCAGCAAAGGATGTTTTATATACAGCATCTCACAAACAGGACAGCACATACCACGTTATGTAGTTACACCAGTTGTGGAGCACTGGCTGGAACGATGTCTTGTACGCTGTGCCGATCACGTGGTTTGTAGGTCACACGTATATCATCGGTTAACTGAACATTATTTTTGTGAATGTTTCACTGACCGAATGTTTACTCTGGTGGTCTTGGAACTGCTGGCGATTCGGTGCCTACGGTTGGAATCCCAGCAACAACAGTGTGCGAGTTCAATTATTTGTCTTCTTTTTTTAATCCCCTGTGCTTTGAACAATAGAACATTCCCTGCTGAACATAACTAATGTAATAGTAGTTTCGTCCCAGACATCTATATTTTTGTTCATCCCAATATATAAAGTGAATGCAGGACCAGCTAGTGTATTATTTCTATAAATATCTCTTTAACTCTTAGTTAGACAGATATTTCAGACCAGTTGAATATCTTACAGAATACCAATGTATTACATTTACTAATAAAATAACAACACCAACTATCTAGGAAGGAGGTGATTTTATTTTTGGAGATTATGTTTATTGAGTACGAAACTCATCGCAGATATATATGGAGTGGAGGTGCATTGTAACTAGTGAAGCAACAAAACCCACAACAACACAAAAAAAACCCAGATTTTGTTTAACGACACCACTAGGGCACATTGACTTAATAATAATTTGGTAATTTTGACAGCCATAGAGAGGAAACTCGCCACAGTTTCTTTTCTATGCACCATCCCACAGAGAGGATAGCACATACCACGGCCTTTGATATACCAGTGGTGGTGCACTGTCTGGAACGTAACTAGCGAATCGGTTTCAAACATTATCATTTGTACATGCCTGGTTTACTTAATTCGTGACACATCGTTCTGACGACCCCCCCCCCCCCC
Organism: Gigantopelta aegis; assembly: GCF_016097555.1. Classification (NCBI taxonomy): domain Eukaryota; kingdom Metazoa; phylum Mollusca; class Gastropoda; order Neomphalida; family Peltospiridae; genus Gigantopelta; species Gigantopelta aegis. Next base: position 1,281,504 of record NC_054712.1, on the reverse strand, counting down.
CCCCCCCCACACACACACACAATCTGAAAAGAAAACTCACACAAAACTAAAATTCATCAACACTGGTGTTCGAGGCACACGTACATATATTGTTGGTTTGATTATTATGTTTATTAAACAAACTGAAGGCCAGAAACAAAACAAACAAACGAACAAACATCTGATCAACCAAAATTAAAGTTTAAGTAGTGTGTAATTTAATGGTCAAGAACAAAACTGTAAAAGCCGAAAATACAATTATTATTGCAATAGGTCATTACAAATCATAAGTATTCACACACACACACACACACACACACACACACACACGCACACACACGTACAGACACATACGTATAGACACTCACGCACACACACCCAAACACCCAAACACACACACACACACACACACACACACACACACACCATTCATCTGTCCCGGGTTTCTGGTTTTCCTAAGACGAAACCCAGGACAGACATGCTCGAAGCTTCTGTGGTACATGAGCATGTTCACAAGTAACGCAACACACGACCCATGCTGCTTGAAATTAAAGGTCCGCCCATGTATTTCTTATTGGCTCATAAATGGGTTTAGGTTTGATGTGCAGTATTTCCAGAGTCCTGGAAAAACAAATATATAGAATTTCACAAATACCCCGCCAGCATTTCAAATCACAGGCAGATTTAGCTCAGTCAGATGAACGCTTGCATCACATGCTTGTTTGTCTGTTTTGTTTAACGACACCTCTAGAGCACCTTGATTTATTAATCATCGGCTATTGGATGTCAAACATTTGAAACACGCTACAGGTTTGCCATTAATAGCAAATGGTATTTTATATGTATCATTTCACAGACATGATAGCACATTTCACGGCCTGTGATATACCACCGTGGTACATTGGCTGGAACGAGAAATAGCGCAATGTGCAAACGACGGTGATCGATGCCAGACCGACCGTGCATCAGGCGAGCTGGGCTACATCCCGCCCCTGTTTTGGAAATCACGTTGCAACTGCTTAGCTGATCCTAACCGGACGTGAGCGATGCGAGTGATGCGAACGATTATTTTAGAAATCATTGATTTGAATTGTCGCATCCTAATCGCACGCGTGCGATGCGACAGATTTATATATATATATATTTCTATTCTATTTACTCTCACCTTTTATTACTATATATTAATAAATATTAATTATGTTAAATACTTTATGCCGTTGGACATTATGTTATTATGTTTCATATATGATTATGAATATTGATTATTGTCTGACTGGCAACTGGCAACTCATTTTGCGTGCCCCTATCCACTAAGGTTCAGGCACGCCCACCCCGGATTCAGCCTCTGACTTCGCCAGTGACCGACTCCGGGGCGGGAGGGGGGGGGGGGGGGAAGTGTGTGAGAAAGATGCAGGTGACAATTTTTAATAGTGTGGTAGGACCACTTAAAAACGGGATCAAAAGACTAAAATAATTTGGGGTCTATCGTTACGTATATTATTTATTATGTTAATATAATAGCACCATAATTAAAAATAAACCTATAACATTCTATTATTTTATAGTATGATTAGTGGATGCACAATTATAATTAAGTTTTCAATCGGGCAGTTCGAAAATAATATATACTATAATTATATATTTAATAATAATATTTATATATATATATGTATTATATATATATATATTTTTGTTTTTGTTTATTTAAATTTAGCCCTGGAGGAAAAAGGATTCGCAAAGGGGGGAACCCAGCGCCACCGAGCAGTCCGGCGCTCCAACAGGCGGGGGCCCAATACGGTCAGTCCGGATTTCCAGGGGGGGGGGGCGTTCCGGGGGGGGGGAGGCCTCCTAACAGGCATCCCTACCGGTCCAAACCGCCAACGCCCTATCGCACCCAAATAAGCACCCTACCACGGCCTACCATAATTAATTAAAAACTAAAACACATTCACACCCAGCCATATATTCCGCCTGTGAAGGGCGGCACAGACACTGCCAGGTGTATGCGCCGCCAAGTCACGGCGAAAAAACAACATTCACGCAACCACTCTCACACTAGGTTTAGATTAAAGTTTTTCTTGGCCAGCTATAGGCGCGGACCAAATAGAAGACATTTATAACGGGACCGGGTTCTAATTGGTCAGAACCCGGGCCCAGAGAGCCAATCGCCCCAGCACCCAATAGATAATCATTCCAGTAAAGATAACAGTAAAAGGTAGACGTGCTAGCAGCGGCCAGCAGAAAAAGAAGAAAAATGGGGCGAAAGTTTCCATACGGTTAAGATGGAGGAAGTAATAGAGGGTACCGCACAGGATAATGTCCCAAGGCTACCCACGGCAAGACCCGGCTCTCCGGATATCACCGAATGGCACCTCGGGAACACTCGTGAGCGGCAGTCGGCAATTAAGACAGAAGAAAGAATACACAGTGTGTGTTAGAAGTGAACCGGATCGATATTCGACACTCAGTATGGAAGGGTGCGTTGCGATTGGCTGAATCTCGATCCCTAGTCGGAGCCGTTTGAGATATAAAAAAAGAGCCAGTGTTAAGGAAACAACAGGCGGAAGTTAAGCAGCTGCGATTGGCTGGATTTCGATTCCCTCTCTGGAAAAAAAAGAAAGAAAGGAATGTGGATGTTACAACTCTCCAGCCAATCGCCAACAAGTGAATGAAGAATTAGTGTGTATAGGCTGTTCGATGTTTCTAAAATTGTTTAAAAGGAAAAAGGAGTTTATTAATATAATTAATTAAAAAAGGAAATAAGCATTTATAGTTAAAAAGGAGTTAAAATATTATATATAAAAGGAAGGTTATGCGGTTTGTCCACGGGAGGGTAAGGCCAGCGCCGTTACCACCGTGGACAAGGTTTGCCACCAGCCAACTGTCCGCCGCTGTAAGGTGAGTGTTAAAATTTAGCAGGCTCCTGATTGAGTGTAAACTTATAGTCCTCGGACCGCTCTCGACCAATTTACTTGATTACCATTTTATGTGCCAGCTACTTATTATATAGTTATTTTAGTATCTTTTACAAAATTTAAAATAGCCCGTTCCACCTCATGTTTGAGAGCGGGGGGCGGGTTAAATATTTTAACAGGGTTAAATTTAATTTTACATTTATCCATTGTTGTTTTAAGAATATTTCTTTCCTTAGTATATTTTTTACAGTAAAAGAGGAAGTGTCTTACGTTATCTATTTTTTTACAAGTAGCACAGAGTGCCGTGTTACTTTTTTTCAATTTTAAATTGAGTGTCGTTCAGACCAAAAACAACACCAAGGCGCAGTTTAGTAATGATTTTTTCGGTTTTAACATTTAGATAGGTAGGTCTTTTCGAATTAACTTTAGGTTTGATTAGATAGTGCCATAGTCTTGTTTTAATATTCCATTCGGTTTGCCAAAAGTTAAGAAATTTTTTATGAGCTATGGCCATGGTTTCATTAAGATTAATATTGATATTAATTTCAATTTTGTCAATGTCTAGGGCTTTTTTAGCTAATAAATCTGCGTTTTCGTTGCCAGAGATGCCGACATGAGCAGGGACCCATTCCAAAGTTATAAATAACCCTTTGCTGTTATTAAAATTAATCATATTTATAATTCGCTTAATTAGATAAGAACTTGAATTTTAGGTTCTGGAGAGCTTGTAGTGAGCTCAGGGAGTCGGATAGTATAAGTAATTTTTGAGGGGTCGAATAATTAGTGATATTAGTAAGAATCCACTTGAGCGCAGAGTAGATGGCCATCAGTTCAGTAGTAAATACAGAAACGTGGTCAGTCACTCTGGCGTGGTGGGAGCTAGAAATGTTAGGCAAGCTAGGCCTGACACAGAAGGCCATGCCTGCTTTACCAGAAAGTGGGTCCTTGGAGCCATCTGTGTATATATGAATATAGTCAGAATAATAATAATTTAAAGCTGCTCTAAATATTATATTTTTAAATGGTTCAAATTCTGTTTTTAAAATTTCCTTTCTTAGGAGCAAGGGGACATTCGGCGGTTTAATTAACCAGGGTGGTACCAAGGGGGGAGAATATTTATGCAGATTAATATCCAAGAGTTCTAAATTGGACGCCATTCTGTTATTAAAGTTAACTGCGGAATTAATATTAATGTGTAAATAGTCATCATTATTCGGTTTAATAGTTGCTACAGGATTTAGTGGTACTAGATATTTAGCTTTAAACCAGTGTTTAAGACAAAGCTGGGTGCGCCTAACACTAAGAGGAAGAATGTTTAGCTCCACACGCAGACTGTCGTTTGGTGTGCCCGGGGAGATTTTGGTTATAATTCTAAGCCCTTTATTGTATATTGATTCTAACTTATCCAGCTGGGAAGGTGATGCACAGCAGAAGGCTTGAGCACCATATTGTAACCTGGAGACGATAAATGCTTCGAAAATCATTAAAAGAGTATGTCTGTCAGCCCCCCATTTGGTTGCAGATATAACTCTAAGTAAATTAATATACTTATTACATTTTTTAACTACGTCTTTTATGTGTTTATTAAAGGATAGTGCTGGGTCAAAAATGACTCCCAGAAATTTAACTGACATTACCTGAGCTATGGGATGATTATCTAGTGTTAAATTGACTGATGTCCACCTTGTTTAGGAAAACACTTATATAGGCGCTGCCTGTTATGCAATCCTTTTGACATTTTTCTGATCAATAAAATATTTTAAAAAGAGCAAAAGAAAAAAAGAATGTTGGATAATGGCTGACTGGAATTAAAGTTGCCTATACAATTTACACAATCGCATTATAGTAAGCTTGAGATTATATTATAAAGATATCATTATTCTTGTGTGTTTCGGTATCGTCAATATTATATATTAGGAATAAAAATAATGTATTATGCTCGTCAGACGATACAGGAAACACAATAATAATATATCAAGTTTTGAGTCCACACTATACTTTAAAATGTTATAAGCACTGTGGCATGTAGTTCTTGCCAAATACTATAATGTGACTTAAAGTTTTGATGTTCGAAATGCTTACAACACAACATATATCATATTCATAAAATGACTGTTTATACGTTAGGAAACATGTATTGCTACGCTGTTCATACAGTATATAAAGCTTTCAATTGTCGCATCCTAACCCACGCGAGCGAGGCAACATATATATATATATATATATATATATATTATTTATATATATATATTATATTATATATATATTATATATATTATTAAAATAATTGTTCACGTCGCTCGCATACGGTTAGGGTACAACTTTTGGGCGTCTGCAGCTTGACGCGGTAAGACGTGTTTGTTTCGCTTGTACACACTGCACGTGCTTTCGCGACTTGACTTGGGGATCCTTTACTTCGTTGTTTTTGTCAGCGAAGTGAAGTTTTCTACTGGAATGTATGCGGCCATTGGAACTGATTGAACGCTGGAACGCTTCTCGTTTCGACAGTCTGCACCACCAGGTTGGATTCTTTTTTAGCGAGATTCCTTGCCTCCACGTCATTTCTCCGTCTGACTATGTTGACTTGTTTTTTTTCGTGATTCGTATGACGGCCATTCTGCAGAACGCCACGGTTGTTCGCGTTTAGTCTCTACATGTCCGAGCCTGTCCTAGCAGCACTGGAAGATTGACCGCCCCACTCTAAGAAGAAATAGGAAGCGGGGTCGGCCCCTACTACTCTTTTCTAGACTTTGCTTTGTTTTATTGTGATACCATCTCGTATCCTCCGGAGTCGGGCCCGTCCGCACCACTATACCAACCATGACGACTGGATTATACCCGTCTGATACTCTCTCTCTCGTTCAGACGCATCCGGCTTCTTAAGATCTGCATTTCAGCACAGGACTACACCTTTGACGTCTAATGACTGTCAATCTAGTGGTTTTCTTGACGGGATGCAACCCATCTCGTCCCTACAAGCTGTGCACCCCAACGGCCTTAACGAGACCACTCACGTGGACATATAGATCGTTCAAAAGTTTATGTCGAAATTGCTTTCTTTTTTTAATATTATTAAATAGTCCAATCCTTTCTTCTTTCTCTTATTTATGTTTGGACTGTCCTTCTAAAATGCTCCAAATTATATAAATATTCGACCGAGCAGTCAATTCTTTTTATTTTTGGCTTGTAACGTTTTTTTTTTTGTTTTTTTTTAATTCTATTAACTTTTTTAGTATTTTCAAAATTCTGCCCATTTTCAACTCTATCCCCCCCCCCCCCCCCCCCCCCCCCCCGTCCATCCCGAGTCAGGCCACCGATCTTATCTAATTTCTTTTTGACCACCCGATCTAATCTAGCGACCAAATTTAATGAGTAGAATTTTCTTTATTAATTATATTAATTAGAGATGCGCATCAAAATTTGAAATGCCCACTATTTAATTTTTGGATGTAAATTTCAAAATTGTCCTCTTAATTTTGTTTTCTGTCCCGGGACAAGTCCCTGGCTATCCAGAGACAGGCCCCGGGACGGACATGCTCGAAACTCTAGTGGTATATGAACATGTAAACATTATTCGCACTCGCACAACTTTTTGGTTGACGAAACGTTGATAATTTTACATTGTGGTTATAAACAGAGTTTTTGTTTTATTGTATAACGTTTGGTAGTTAATGGATTAAATATGGATTCATGAACTATAACTAACTCGCCTCCAAGAATCCACAATGTCCTCGTACATTATGCCCGCATTATACATAAACCATTTGTTAACCAGTTGTTAGAACCTTGATATGCTCAGATCGTGAACGTTTAATAATGTCTAAAAACAAAACCAATCAACAAGACGATACATACATGGGTAATCAGTCTTCCGAACGAGAATAGAAGGCAAACTAAAGACACAATGATCAGCATTGTGTCAGATCTTCGAATACCTATGCAATTTAGCTTTCTTTATAGTAATTGTTTTATTTGTATCAAATTGCGATTTAAGTATGCTTCCATAAATATGGACACAACAGAGAAATTTATCTAGAGATTTATTTAATTTATTCCCACTTATTTTTGTGCTTATATTCAATTAAGGTTCAAGCACGCTGTCCTGGGCACACGCCTCAGCTATCTGGGCTGTCTGTCCAGGAAAGTGGGCTAATTGTTAGTTGTTTGTGAGAGAGAAGAGAGTATAGAGGCCTTACACCTACCCATTGAGTCGTTAAAACTCGCTCTGGGTGGAAGACAGTGGGTTAGTTGTTAGTGGTTAGTGAGAGAGAAGAGGGTGTAGTGGTCTTACACCTACTCATTGAGTCGTTAAAACTCGCTCTGGGTGGGAGCCGGTACCGGGCTGCGAACCCTGTACCTACCAGCCGTGTCTCCGATGGCTTAACCACGACACCACCGAGGCAGGTTATTTTAGAAAAAAAAAGCTTTATAAGGTTCTTTCGTGTTTTCACCTCTTTAATCATAAAAATTGACTGCATGGACGATTTTCAATGGCCTTATCAAGGTGGCAATAATCAAATTCATCATCAGAAAATGAGATAGTGATCCCGTTATTGCGATATGATCGCTAGTCGTGCAGCTTCAATTGCTTGGTCATCTGGACACTTTTATTCACTGCTAATAGTTTAATTTATGTGTGCGTTCGGCGTGTAATTAAGGTTTAATACAGAGTTGTCTCTGGCACACACGCTAGCTCTCCGGGTGAACTGTTCGGCACAGAGATATTTGTTTATTAATTTCTATTTACAAATATGTTGGCTGTTATGTCTTAGTTACAAGGATTCTGTCACTTCTTTGTCTGAAAGGAAATGTTTTATTTAACGACGCACTCTTCTAGCTTGTCTGAGTTATCTATTCAGAACAGATTTTAAAGGGACATTCCTGAGTTTGCTGCACGTTTTAAGATGTTATCGACTAACAGAGACTTTTCAACGATTGTAATTACATATCAAATATATTTTTTGGCATACAATATTAGTGGCTGTATATTAAACGTGTTTCCGATTGTTCTAATATTTTATAATATTTGTACATTTCATTTTAGTTCCTAAACTAAATTATTTGAAGACAAAATCCATTTTGGGTTTCTTACAAGTACTAAGACGACCAGAAACACACTGAATATACAGACACTGATATTCTAAACAACAAAATATATTTAATATGTAAGTTTAATCGTAGAAATATTTTATTAATCGGAAACATCTTACAATGCAGAAAATTCTGGAATGTCCCTTTAATCAATCAGTTCTGTTTGGGGTTGCCGTTTGTTTAGTGCAATGATGTAACCGGTTTACTCCCATTTGGTCGAACTGTTTAATAAACAGTACAAACGACTAGGTGATTCGCTAATTACCTGCCTTTTACCTGTAATATGGAAAACTTGGACCTGTCCGCATTCCGTTGTCGATTAAAAAGTATCACATGACAGTAAACATAAATCTACACAAAACTGACATAAAATAACATGTTGTAAGACTACGAGAAATACTGATGTCGGAGTAAGTGTCTATGTATTGATGTATGAATATCTATATATTGTATGTATGTCGAGGTTGACTATTACATACATAGATATTAACGCACTGGCGCAGGGGATAATTAAATCCTTTCTGGCCTCAAAAATTGTCGAACCTGTGGCACCGATTCGCCCGCAAATTGCAAGACTAACCACGATACGCTCTGAGCTATCGAAGCTTCCATGTATGTGTGTATGTATGTATGTATGTACGTATATGTGTATGCATGTATGTGTGTATGCCCACAAATGACTGTCAGGTCACATGTCGGGAATTAACGTGCTTAATTCAATTTAATGTTCAAGCACGCTCGTTGCGAGCACGATTTCTGACTAGGGCCAGAAACTGTACTGAGAACGAGAGGTCATATTACGATATACATCTTACAATTATAACACTTGTTGAATAGCGCGAATAGCAGCCATTTCAAAATCAGTCATAAGCGAGTTCATTAACTAATTAGGTTATGCCAGGTTCGATTCTTAAGTCACCACTCCATTCTGTCTGACCAAGTGGAACTTTGACCAAATGAGACGATACCATGTAAATAACGTTTGGAAATTAGGGGGAGGAAACGCTTCCACCTGTTAATGGTTTAATGGAAACTAAATGCATGAGGGCAGCACATGTAATGACTCATGAATAAATCGTTACATGATGCCATCAAGAAAGTATGAGCAGAAAAATCAATTTATCCTTTAATTGTTTGCATACTTTTGGGGTTTTTTTTAAGAAATGAATTAAAATTAATATACTTTGAAGTTAAAGTTTGTTTTGTTTAACGACACCACTAGAACAAATTCATTTACTAATCATCGACTATTGGTTGGCAAACAATTGGTAATTCTGACAGTCTTAGAGAGGAAACCCACTACATTTGTTTCATAAGTCGTAAGGGATCTAGCTATATATATATATATATATATATATATATATATATATATATATATGTATAATGTATTTTAAAATACCACAAGTAAACAAACACAAAAGCATTGGATCAATCTTTATGCAGACGTCAAATAAGACGTTTTTGGCTAGATTAAGTACAGCATCACTAGCATTTTCATAAATTTTGCAAAATCGTGTCTGGCTTATTGAACAGCGTTACAGCAAACTTCTCCGTCTGGACAACTGAACTCAGGTAGAGGCGTATTACCATTCGGTTGGCAAACGTTGGTTGGCATGCAGAAAGTAGTACTAGTTCCCGGACAAGCTGTAATTAAAATAAACCGTTAAATATGTGAGAGTGAGAGTGAGAGTGAGAGAGAGAGAGAGAGAGAGAGAGAGAGAGAGAGAGAGAGAGAGAGAGAGAGAGAGAGAGAGAGAGAGAGAGAGGAGAGAAGGAAGTGAGAAAGAGAGAGAGAAAGACAGGGTAGAAAGATGGACAAAGAGACAGACGGACAGACAGATACAAAATGTGTCGGTATTAACCATACCTCGTGTTTTACAATCATTCAACTGGGTTTTCAAAGATTCCACATCTTTTTTAATGGCACGAACCCTACAAACAAAAACAAAACAAATTTACTTCTACTGCAGTGTCCTGAATATATATCTTACAGCGTGGCGTTGTATTATGTCAGATCATCTCACATATGCTAGCAGTAAGATTGTTTAACATCATCTCTGAACATTTGGTGTCTAACGTGTGAACTGCCTGAGCACTTTATACCAACACCGCTACAATCAGTCCACCTCAAGTGAAGGGCAGGGATTTAACTCAGTCGGTGTAGTGTTCGCTTTAAGTGCTCGCGTCGCAGGTTCGAACCACCTCTGTGGATCCATTCAACTGATTGGTTTCGTCTCGTTCCAACCAGTGCACCACAATTGGTAAAAGGGCGTGGTATATGCTTTCCTGTCTGTGGGAAAGTGCTTATAAAAAGACCCCTTGCTGCATTAAGCAAACTGTAGCGTGTTTGTAGATAAGGTGGACGGATCGTCGCTCTAACACTAAGCTACGTTCAGCTCTCAACGTGCTGAAAGACACAGTGCTACAACAGACCCACTGGAGAAAATTAAAGTGTGTTTTGTTTAACGACACCACTAGAGTACATTTATTTATTTATCATCGGCTATTGGATGTCAAACATTTGGTAATTTTGACACATAGTCTTAGAGAGGAAAAGTAGCAAGGAATCTTTTTATATGCACCGTACTACAAACGGGATAGCACATACCACAACCTTTGATATACCAGTCGTGATGCACTGGCTGGAAAGAGAAATAGCCCAATGGGCCCACCGACGAGGATCGATCGCAGACCGACAGCGCATCAAGCGAACGCTTTACCACTGGGATACGTCCCGCCCCACTGGGAAAAGGGAAACTGGCCTCGGTGGCGACTCGGTAGTGAATGGCTCGCTGCCTTTAAAGGCGCACACTCTAGTTTCAACACGTGAACATGGACACTAAGTTTAGTTAATATTCAAACTTGGAACACAGTTTGATAAGGTTATAACAGAGGGAAGCTAAAGTCTGTGATGTTTAAACAGGGAAATACCGTCCAAAATAGTCTAGAGCTTGTGTCGGTAACCATTATTTCTATCTCAGACGAACGTGCGTTTTTACAATTATGAATCATGCATTTTGGGGTATTACAAAAACCTGGATTACCAGAACCACTTCATGTGCACTAAATTTAATATTCTAAACAATAAAATGTAAGTATTTCTAATTTAAATCATAAAAAACCCGGCTTTAATAGTGAAATATACGTCGTGGTATTTAAAAACTAGGGTCTGTCACTTTATGGCTGGAAGATACTGGGTTCGCATCCCGGTACCAGTTCCCACCCAGAGCGAGTTTAACGACTCAGTGGGTAGGTGTAAGGCTACTACGCCGACTTCTTTCTCACTAACCACCAACTCTTCTTTCATGGACAGACAGTCCAGATAGCTGAGGTATGTGACCAGTACAGCGTGCTTTAATGTCAATTGGATTTAAGCGATAGCAAAGGATCGAGTTAGGTTTAAATGGACACTAGTGAGACGATTTTAACTGCTTTGACACTCGTTACAACCGTATGTTTTTGCGTTAGTAAAAATAGTCAATTTTGAAAAGACAAAACTAACACATTTTTCTCCTACAATAGTAAAGAAGAGTCAAATTTTGGAAATACAAGTGTAGATTTAAGATACTGGTTACCTCTTGTGGCTCTCTGCAGAATCTTTTTTTTCCCTCCTTTAGAAGAGACAGTTGTGAAAAGAAAATCTATGATATCATACGCAAGGCCGTTTTAACAGTTTCTGATCGCTTCTCCTCGTTTGATCCGCACTGTCGATAGCTAAATGTATATGTGTACTTACCCAGTGCTCCATCTATCAGGTAGCATTTTGCACTATGTCCAGTCGACAAACGTACACACATCGTGCTAAATAGTGCGTACAAAGATGAATTCCACCAATTACCGAGCGCGGCCAGTTTGGTTACAGCAGAAGTGGCTATATAATACGGCTGCCGTGTTTTATGGCCCAGGCTAATGCGGGTTGGCTATATACACGGTAATCGTATTATGGTGAGAACGTCTACCTAAACGTGTCCATGCTATACGCTAGTAGTATAGATTTGAGAATGCAATTTTACCTCCTGCGGCACCGTCTCAAGCTTTTATGGCGAGCTTCCAAGCAGAAGACGAAAACACCGAGAAGGACCACAAAAATCAACAACAGCCTCATCTTCGTCAGACACCAGTTGTTGTCGCAGAACGTCAGACGGTCTTATCCTCACCCTTTTATATCGCGTCCACGCAAAACAAACACTCGCTGTGCACCATCTACTGATTGCAATCTCCTAGGAGATGGAAGATAGCGAGGTACGTCACGGATCTGGCGATCAGTGTGCAGCACGTTTGACACATTTACAGAACAGACCGAACTATACCCGCCCCAATTGAAGACCGCCGCGAATTTTAAAAAGTGTGTTTGTTTTGTTTAACGACACCACTAGAGCACATTGATTTATTAATCATTGGCAACTGGGTGTCAAACATTTAGTAACTGAGACATATAGATATAGAGAGGAAACCTGCTACTTTTTTGTTCATTATTTTCTTCATATCAAGCAATACACAAATCTCCATATATAACGTATCGTCAATTCTTTAACAATCAAACGTTCACCAATGCGGTTTCGAAAATATAGGGAGTACTATATGTATGTTCCTAAATCTGACACCACAGTCCTATAGTTTGATCAATTTAATTTAACATTAAACATAAAGGTTTGTGATTTCACAAACGCTACACGAAAAAAACGTTGTGTGTTAGGGTTGTGGTGTGTTAGGGTTGTGGTGTGTGAGAGTTGTGGTGTGTTAGGGTTTTGGTGTGTTAGAATTTTGGTATGTTATGGTTGTGGTGTGTTAGGGTTGTGGTGTGTGAGGGTTGTGGTATGTGAGGGTTGTGGTGTGTCACGGTTGTAGTGTGTTACGGTTGTGGTGTGTGAGGGTAGTGATGTGTTAGGGTTGTGGTGTGTTAGGGTTGTGGTGTGCGAGGGTTGTGGTGTGTTAGGATTGTGGTGTGTTAGGGTTGTGGTGTTAGGGTTGTGGTGTGTTAGGGTTGTAGTGTGTTAGGGTTGTAGTGTGTTAGGGTAGTGGTGTGTTAGGGTTGTGGTGTAAGGGTTATAATGTCTTAGGGTCGTGGTGTGTTAGGGTTGTGGTGTTTGAAGGTTGTGGTGTGTTAGGGTGGTGGTGTGTTAGGGTCGTGGTGTGTTAGGGTGGTGGTGTGTGAGGGTTGTTGTGTGTTAGGGTTCTGCTGTGTGAGGGTTGTGGTGCGTTAGGTAGTGGTGTGTTAGGGTTGTGGTGTGTGTTAGTTGTGTGTGTGTTAGGGTTGTGGTGTGTTAGGGTTGTGGTGTGTGAGGGTTATGGTGTGTGAGGGTAGTGGTGTGTGAGGGTTGTAGTGTGTTAGGGTTGTGGTGTGTGAGGGTTGTGATGTATTAGGGTTGTGATGAGTTAGGGTTGTGGTGCGTTATGGTTGTGGTGTGTGAGGGTAGTGGTGTCTTAGGCTTCTGGTGTGTGAGGGTAGTGGTGGTGTGTTGTGGTTGTGGTGTGTGAGGGTAATGGTGTGTTAGGGTTCTGGTGTGTTAGGGTTCTGGTGTGTGAGGGTTGTGGTGTGTTAGGGTTGTGGTGGTTGTGGTGCGTTGGGTGGTTGTGGTGTGTGAGGGTAGTGGTGTCTTAGGGTTCTGGTGTGTTAGGGTTGTGGTGTGTTAGGGTTGTGGTGTGTTAGGGTTCTGGTGTGTGAGGGTTGTGGTGTGTTAGGGTTGTGGTGTGTGAGGGTAGTGGTGTCTTAGGGTTCTGGTGTATGAGGGTAGTGGTGTGTTAGGGTTGTGGTGTGTTAGGGTTGTGGTGTGTTAGGGTTGTGGTGTGTGAGGATAGTGGTGTGTGAGGGTTGTGGTGTGTTAGGGTTGTGGTGTGTGAGGGTTGTGATGTGTTAGGGTTGTGATGAGTTAGGGTTGTGGTGCGTTGGGTGGATGTGGTGTGTGAGGGTAGTGGTGTCTTAGGGTTCTGGTGTGTGAGGGTAGTGGTGTGTTAGGGTTGTGGTGTGTTAGGGTTGTGGTGCGTTAGGGTTCTGGTGTGTGAGGATAGTGGTGTGTGAGGGTTCTGGTGTGTGAGGGTTGTGGTGTGTTAGGGTTCTGGTGTGTGAGGGTAGTGGTGTGTTAGGGTTCTGGGTAGTGATGTGTGTAGAAAGTGGTTGAAAGGTGAATCCTTGGTCCATTGTAAAACCTGTAAATTAATTTCTAGCTATGAGTCTGGCTGAAATGTAAACGTGGCAAGCAGCAGCAGATGTGTTGTTCAATTTGTTTTTGAAGACAAATCACCACAAATAGTTCCAATTAAAATGAATTGGTTTTACGTGGCAGGTGTTAATATTGTACCAATATAAGTTAATCAAAACATGTCTGAAATACATATATGTAGAACACGTCACATGGTTCTTAGTCCACTTTCATTTATTTCGACCAGGGATGGTTTATTATTATTTGTCATTATTTTATATTTTGTTCTATATTTATTTACTTTACTTTACTTT
>NC_054712.1:1237065-1262065 GCF_016097555.1 Gigantopelta aegis | reverse complement strand
ACATGTCAATAACATGAAATCTCATCTTTACGAATTGTTTAAGTTTTTCATAGAAACGATTATTTTAAGAACTTTGGGACGTATTTCAATGAGTGCACTCAAAACCTCCAATCTACGTATTCGCGTTTCTTTTGGAGTTAAGTATATATAACGGCGTTGTTATGTGACTGTGGTGATATACCTGGTGTTGTGTGATTCGTGTCAAGCGGTGGCGACTGTAACTTGTAAACTCTTTCCCCAATAGTTGTGCTCTATTCTGTATTATTTGTCTCGTTCCTGTACTATATATCTTTAATCTGTATCTCTTTCCTGTACATTACTTCCCTTCTCTGATCTGTATTTCTTTCCTGTACTATATCTCTTTAATCTGTACTATGTATTTCTTTTCTGTACATTACCTCTCTACTCTAATATCTAAATTTCTTTCCTGTACTATATATCTTTAATCTGTTTACATGCAGAGATCTTAATTCACAACCGAAAACACAACAGAAAATAATTTAATAAATTTGAGAAATGTATTCTCAAATTGGTAGACGGGAAGCACACAAAGTGCAAGATAAATAAAGTGTAATTATTACAGTAACTGTCCTGTAATATGAAGAAATTAAATGAAAGAAGAACAAAGTCAGGTAGAGTTAAACTCAAGAAAGGTATTCTTGTAAATAATTAATAATATTAACAACAGCAGTATAATAATCACAATATATGAACTACACAAAATATATCGATTTAGTATTTAGAATTCAATTATGATTTCATTAATAACTTTCTAATTGCTTATATAGTTCATGTATTTATACTTGTTTACACAATTCTAAGTTTTACCCTACCCCGTCACTCAGTTCGTCAACCGTCACTACGTCAAAGAGAGGGACATATCTTTAACATGAACCTAACACGGTGAAAATCTGTAATCTTTAAATGCTTTTTTCTGTATCTGTTTTGTCTGTATGTACTGTATCTGTGTGATAATATTTCTGTATTTTTTTATTTGCTGTTACCGTTGGAGCTCTGCTTTTTATTTCTTTAAAATCTGTATGGTCCGAGAGACTGAACGCCAACCGTCAGGTCAGGTCAGGTCAGGTCAGGTCAGAGTGTTTCACGCGCACATTCAGAACAAGCTGTTGTAGCACACGTCTGTCAAAGGCATGGGTGCCGGCCTGGGCCGGCTCCTCTGTCTAGGACAGGAAAGGAGTGGAGTTGGGTTGGTGAGGGGACCGCCTGCACTGACAGGTGCAAGTGATCACCAACAGTCCGACTGGGACCGGTAACAGGCGGAGGGTGGTATGGTGTTATGGAATTTGGAAGTCCCGTAGGATTAAGCCAAAGAGAATGGGTGCGCATTTTTGAAAAGGAAATTAGGCGCAATTTTGAACGGTCCGCCAAAAATCAAAGACAGAGAGCTACTCTGCCCCTGATATAGCAACGCACCGCAGGGAGCTACGTATAGATTTGGAAGATTAGTATGCCGAGAGTAGCTCGTTAAGTGGACGTAGATGGTGTTGAGTTGTCTCCCTAGGTTGCCCGTAAAAGGGCTTGATCTGTTCAGCGCGTGCCGTGACAACCCAGGGGAGATTCGAAACAATTGTGCACGTAGGGGCAAGGTCGGCAGTTCCTTGTTGTTGTTGTCCTTCTGTCCTCCGTTCCTTGTCTGTCCATCTTCTTGTTATCCTCCTCATCCATCTCTCCCATCTGATGTTGTCCGTTAAGTACACCAGCAGCCAACTACCATGACGTCGCGCTTTTTATACCCCGTACCAACCCTTTGTTTAGGCAAAAAGGTTGGATAAAAATAGAAAAATTCCATATAAGGTAAAGAAGGTTACGCTATAAACAACGCATACTATATAACGCAAATAATATCAAGTTAAAAATAGCACTAAGTCGTAAATGCCGGAAATGAGTAATTAATAAAAACAATAAACTAACATTTAAGGAAACCACTATTTTTCTAATAACTACTATACACAAGCATATTTAAATGATATCCTAAATTATCTTTTAAAAATCCGTTTACAACCTAATTAATATAGCAACATGCTGAAATTCGTTCATATGTAAAGTTCAAACATGGCTGCTTCCATACAAATAAAATTGTGCTATTTTCACAGCTTCAACTGGCTAGAAATGGTAAACACGGTAATGACAGGTAGTGATTCATACATGTTTCGATTACATAAAAATTCTATACTATTTCTTAAATAGTAAGAGTAATAATGACACAGAAAATTTTAATAAATTCCCGGAAAAACGATTTCTGAGCCGCTAGTCTGCGGTCCGTCAAATAACCGTATAGGCCTGTAATGGGACTTCGTCATCAAACAACAACATTAATAATTACTAAACGTCCACATTCTGTAACAAGATATATATATATATATATATATATATATATAATATATATATATATATATATATATACTGATGTTACGGAAATATCCGATGTTGACCGAATGGTTCAGTCGAACTACCCGATGGATTGAACACTTTCTCGAGCACCGATGGGGTTCGAGCCAACGAGATTCAACTGTATATATATATATATATATATATATCGGTGCTCGAGAAAGTGTTCAACCCATCGGGTAGTTCGACTGAACCATTCGGTCAACATCGGATATTTCCGTAACATCAGTTACAAAGTTGAATTACATAGGCGTCAGGACGTTTCGGCCCCAGTACATGTTCGGCCCCAAACTGTTTCGGCCCTTAATGCAATATACGGCGATCTAGTTACAAATTTGTAACATTAATTTGTCGAATAACATTCATTGCGCGCGCGCGCGCACACACACACACATACACACGCGCGCGCGCGCATACATACAATAGGCCTACATACATATTATACACCGTGACACGCACACACATATACACATACACATGTACGTCATCGCGTTCATGTAGAATATCACTGATAAATGATATGGTGATAAAATAAGGAAGCGAAACTTGCGTTTAGTATGTTTAGCCTTTCATGTTTGTATATTACATTTTAACATGCAACAGTAGTATGCAGTGTGGCTGTTCATAAATTAATTATTAATGTGAATAAATTGTCTGTATATTATCTAAGGCCTGTACGTATTTCATGTATATGGCTTGAGTAAATGATACTGGAAATTATAATATTATTTTTATCTGTAAATATAAACACGCAATGTGTGACATCTAAAAATCAATGAATAAATGTACTTTATTAAAGGGACATTCCTGAGTTTGCTCCATTGTAAGATGTTTCCGACTAATAAAATATTTGTACGATTAAAGTTACATATTAAATATATTTTCTTGTTTAGAATATCATTGTCTGCATATTCAATGTGTTTCTGGTCGTCTTTTATATTTGTAAGAAGCCCAAACTGGATTTTGTCTTCAAATACTTTTGTACGTACGAAAAAATAACATTTTAGGAAATAAAATGAAATTTAACCTACTACAAATATTGGAACAATCAGAAACACGTTTAATATGCAACCACTAATATTTTATGCAGACAAATATATTTGATTACAATCATTAAAAAAGTCTCTGTCTTTAAAATTGCAACAAACTCAGGAATGTCCCTTTAACAAAATAAAAATGAGTGCGAATCGAAACATGGGGCGAAACGACTCGGTTAGAGGTACGAATCAACCCTGTTCAGAATGACTCGGGTGAACTAGTAACAAGGGCGATACGACCTATTACAATACTATTTTGGTAACTGCAAACTTAAAAATTTCATCAATGTGTTATATAACAAAATAGGAGTAAAAGGATTTATTAGAAATTACTCCGATTGTGTGATGCAGAAGCCCTTGTCGGTATTAATTCAATGTGTGGTTGCTGAAGTGATGACTCGCTAAGGACATAAACACTATAAAACACAACAAGAAACTACTCGTACCTGCCGATAAAACCACAAACTTTTACAAGCTGGACACCACCACTTACAACAGACTACTAGATAGCAACACAACCAAAGCATATAAAATAAGGAGTCATTCCTAAGGAGATTAAGATGGAGATCTTTCTTCTTCCTCAATCCCGAAGTTGCAACACAACAGAAAGAAACATACGGATTTAACACCACCAATTTCCCTCCTTCTATACCAGAACTCAAGAACTTCGAAGAAAAAATGGTGAGACTAGCTAAAAATCTACAATTTAACAACACATCAAGCAACCAACTACAACGAAAACTCGCTAAGGACATAAACACTATAAAACACAACAAGAAACTACTCGTACCTGCCGATAAAACCACAAACTTTTACAAGCTGGACACCACCACTTACAACAGACTACTAGATAGCAACAGAACCAAAGCATATAAAATAGCGCCACAGAACTCAGAACGAGAGATAACCACTAAACACAAACACATTGCAGAAAAACTAAATCTAGCAAACCGCATAGATACAACAGCAAAAAGTGAAGCATTTATCACGTTAAAAGACCACAAACCAAACTTCTCCAATAAACCCACCTGTAGACTAATAAACCCATCTAAACCGGAAATTGGCATAATAAGCAAAAAAATCTTAGAGAGAATCAACAGAAAGATTCTGAATACAACCAGAACAAACCAGTGGAGGAACACGTCAGACGTGATTCAGTGGTTTAAAGCAATATCCAATAAATCCAACTATTCTTTCATATGTTTCGACATATGTGATTTTTATCCGTCCATAACAGAAAATCTCGTGAAACAAGCCCTACAGTTCGCATCCAAATTCGACGATATTTCTAGCGATGAGATGGAAATAATATTACAAGCAAGAAATTCACTGCTATATAACAACAGCAAAGCGTGGTGCAAAAGAGGCAAACAATCACGGTTTGATGTAACTATGGGTAGTTATGATGGAGCAGAAATTTGCGAAATAGTCGGGCTCTTTCTTCTTTCAGAACTACAAACCAAATACGGCAACAATGTAGGACTATATCGCGACGATGGCCTAGCCGCATTCAATGAGTCACCGAGAACCATAGAGATAATCAAAAAAGATATTTGCAGAATATTTGCAAACCATAAACTCAAGATCACCATAGTCGCCAACAAAAAATCTGTAGATTACTTAGACGTAACTCTAGATCTTGAAAAGAGCTCAGTCAAACCCTATATGAAACCAAACAACACACCTTTATACATCCACAACAAGAGCAACCACCCTCCAAATATCATCCGCAGTATACCAAAAACAATAAATAAAAGGCTTTCTGATATATCTTCGAATGAGTGCATCTTTGAAGAAGCGAAACGCCCATATAAGGAAGCCTTACTCAAGAGCGGATATAACTATAACCTCAAATACACCCCAACAGCAGAAAACAACAGACGCAGAAACAACCGCAATAGAAACATCACCTGGTACAACCCACCATATAGCTCCAACGTGAAAACCAACGTAGGTCACCAGTTCCTCAGATTACTCGATGCGTGCTTTCCCAAAAGCAACCCTCTCCACAAAATTATAAATCGAAACAACGTTAAAATTAGCTATAGCTGCATGCCTAATGTTGGGAAAATAATTTCAGCGCATAACAAAACTCTACTTCAACAACACAGACAAAGACGCCGTTCCCTCCAGAGAATGCAACTGTAGACAAAGAGCTGAATGTCCACTTGACGGTAAATGCTTGCAGAAAGGAGTAATATATCAAGCTACCGTTAATACACTCGATGACAACAAGCAAGAAACATACGTTGGTTTGACCGAGAACACATTTAAGACGAGATATACCGCGCACACGAGCAGTTTTCAAAACGCAACACAGAAGAACGCAACAGCGCTAAGTCAGTACATTTGGAAAATTTTATCCAAAGCAAAGTCATACTCTCCAGCGAGCAAAAGATGTAACCTCTGCCTGAAGGAAAAACTGTTCATAATGTATAAACCTGAAACCAGCACACTAAACTCCAAGAATGAACTCGTATCAGCATGTCGACACAGACGCAAATACCTTCTGTGCGCATACCACACATCACCTATAGACCTGCATAGTGACGTAACCTCGACGTCACAGAGTCCATTACGTCATCAGCTTTCCGTTGACGGTGTAATTAAATCTACATCTGATGAGTGAGAGCAATTCAACTCTCTCACGAAACAAGCCTGTCATGTAGAGATAAACATACACTTTTGACGATATATATATATATATATATATATATATATATATATATATATATATATATATATACATACACACGACGGGCGTGTATTAGGGGTAGATGTACGTCCGTTTCCATTTTGATTTAAAATATAAAATACAGATTAATTTATCATTCAACGTAAAGAAATAATAATAATAATCAATAATGGATTAAGTTGGTGAATGTACTCTGTAGTGTGGGTTCGTGAACAATTAATTTCTCGTCGATATCCACTACGTAATACGTTTTGAGATAAGGGAGACAACTCGGTGCGCCGCAATATTTCAGGAGTTGTGTGTTATTTCCTGGATAGAAGTGATGTAATGTATTGCTGTAATAGCATATGGGGTAAAGGTCCTGGGATGATTATTTAAAAAACAAAACAAGAACGAATTTCTTAAATATATTTAAAAGAAGATTGTCTACAATTATAACTAGGCTTGTCAGTGTCACTTTAGATTGTGTAAACGCGCTGTTATTTGGATACCTATATTTAAAAGGGGTAACTTGCTGGACTCAAACAATTATAAACCTCGGTAGTGTCGTGATTAAGCCATCGGAAATAAGGCTGGTAGGTACGTTGTTCGCAGCCCGGTACCGGCTCCCACCCAGAGTTTTAACTACTTCAATGGTAGGTGTAAGACCACTACATCCTCTTCTCTCTCACTAACATCTGCCCTGGACACACAGCCTAGATATAGCTGATTGTGTGCCCAGGACAGCGAGCTTGGACCATAATTGGATATAAACACGAAAATTTGTTCAAATGAACAAATTAATAATTATAGGGATATATAATTATCGTCTTAGTCCGAAGGGATGTAGAACGTGTCGTTGTTTCTACGTCCGGATATTGATACATACCCTATATATATAATTAGCTGGTATTCTAAACTTGTGGCACCATGTTTCAACCGTTTCTCAACCGAAATAGTACAGCAAATGAACACACAAACCAAAAATAAATAACCTACCGTATTCACTAAATCCCGATTGAAGTAATAAAAATACATCTTCCAAAGAGAAAATAAAAAAAGGTAGCCGCCATTTTAAACTTGCTAAATGGAGGGAAGCAACTCGCCCTGCACATTAAGAAAAGTATTGACTTCATGTGCGCCTTCCACTATTATCGTCTCAGTAAGCTAGGCAAGCTGTTCACATCGGATACTCAATCGGCGACTTGTGTCGTGGAGCAGGGAGAATAACAGTGATGATCCTCAGTTCAGACTGAAAACAAGAGAGAAAACAAGATGCATTGCAGGGGTTGAAATACTGCCGTCCCGATTGTTTTTTCCGGTCACCATCACCACGGGCCGGGAGATGTCTTTGACTGTCATTGTGTCACCATCACCACGGGCCGGGAGATGCCTTTGACTGTCATTGTGTCACCATCACCACGGGCCGGGAGATGCCTTTGACTGTCATTGTGTCACCATCACCACGGGCCGGGAGATGCCTTTGACTGTCATTGTGTCACCATCACCACGGGCCGGGAGATGCATTTGACTGTCATTGTGTCACCATCACCACGGGCCGGGAGATGTCTTTGACTGTCATTGTGTCACCATCACCACGGGCCGGGAGATGCCTTTGACTGTCATTGTGTCACCATCACCACGGGCCGGGAGATGCCTTTGACTGTCATTGTGTCGGACCAGCAATTATTTAACGTTTATATTTACATTGTTTGAGTCAATCATGTTTGGTTCTTTAAGTTTTGATTCGGGCCGGCAAAATGAATAGCTTAATCATATTGTTTTGTTTTGATTTGTTTTGTTTTGTTTGTTTGTTGTTTTGGTGGTTTTTGTTTTTTATGGGGTTTTTTGTTTTGTTTTTGGAGTGTGTGTGTGTGTGTGGGGGGGGGGGGGGGTTGTATTACATCACCCTGTTTCATTTCTGTTGTAGGTATAACTAATTATTATTTGTTTGTCCTGGTAATATTTGCCCGTGACGAATGGGACAAAACCGTATTCCGGTATCTCTGCACAAGGCAAAGTCTAAAGGACATTTCAGAAAAAGTCGTGATTGCTTCCATTGTCCACTACGAGTTTCACCACTGGTATAAGTACTGCCACTCCAAAGTTGCACAGGATGGAGCTCAATGGACTATATACAGCTGTGATGTCATGCACTCATGAATCACTGTAAAAAAAACCCCACTGGTGATATCAGGTGTCCTCGAAAGGTGGCTGCCCGTCATGCCGCATAGCATACAGCCATCAAGTTGAAATGTACGTGATTTGTGCCAAGACAATGGAACTACATGTACAAGGTTAAGATATGGTATTGCATTAGATATAATTTTAGACACTGATGCGTCATAGTGTGAAATAGCCCTGAATGTCGACCGTAACATTATTTGAAGGCCTTCGTGAAACTGCATTCCTGTCATGCTCCAATTGTCTATTTCAATTCTTCACTAGCCATACTTCTGTCACGATTGATTGCTCATGTACATGTATATTGTGTGTACCAATACATAAATGCTTACGGTAATAAATAATTGAATTGAGTCCTTCGATGTTATAAATGTGATCAAACACCTTCGCTACCAAAACGATATATCCGTCTTAAAAATCGATATATGATGAGCCTGCCCTAAAGTATCTCAGAAGTTGCGAAATATAGACACCAAAAGCTGGAGCAGAAGGAATAATGCTCGACTTCAAGAGAACGTTCACTTAGCTTAGCTTAGTAACTGGTTTAACGTGTCCATATACCGCTAGGGTTTCGAACACGCCTATCCCGAGTCCGGCCTCCGATAGGATCGGGGGTTTGACTCGGGACAGGGGGAAATTCACTACTGGAAAGCTGGAGTCGTCCCTTTTATCAAACAGCTTTGTATGAAAGGCCAATGTCGTTCTGAATCTACCTACAGATTGTATACTTCCTGTAGTTTCCTGGTTGCAATAAAGATTGTATGTTATTGTGTTATATTGCATGCTACTGTTTGTATTGTATTGTATTGTATTGTATTGTACTCGCACTGTATTGCACCGTACTGAACTGAACTGTATTGCATCGTACTGTATTGTCTATATGCGGATGGTGGGTGTGCGTGCATTGTAATTAAAGGGACATTCCTGAGTTTGCTGCACTTTTGAAGATGTTATCGACTAACAGAGACCTTTTAACGATTGTAATTACATATCAAATATATTACTGTTTTTTCGTACGTACGAAATTATTTGAAGACAAAACCCAGTCTGGGCTTCTTACAAATATTAAGACGACCAGAAACACATTGACTATACAGACACTGATATTCTAAACACAAAAATATATTTAATATGCAAGTTTTATCGTAGAAATATTTTATTAGTCGGAAACATCTTACAATGCAGCAAACTCAGGAATGTCCCTTTAACGTTATTGTAAATCAAATAAGAATGAGGTCAAATGCTGTTAGTTCCTAGAAGCATAATCTCTAAGGATTGAAGTAACTTTCACAAATAAAAGCAGCGGAGTACCCTTTCCAACCCTCTGAAAATAGAACAAACAGCAAAACAAAATAGAAGAAAATAAACAAACACTGAAATAAAGTAATACGGATTCTAGAACATTGTCACGGAGCAGGAGTACATCAGATGTTAACTTGTTTTTGTATATATGTTTTTTTAAAATTATTCTTGATTGCTTGTCTCAGTTTTCACATCAAAGCTGTTAATTGTATATCTTTTTATTGTTATTATTGCCATGAAATAAACACTTTGTTTTATTTATTTGCTGGGGGTTTTTTTCTTGGGTTTTTTTGTGCTTGAAATGTTTGGTTTGAGTCAGATTTTATTTAATTGTTTATTAAATCTATTTAATTTTGTTGTTGGTTATTATTATTACGTGTGCTTTATGTATGCGGGTATTATACTGATATAAACTGACAGTTCATCGAAGGTAGTAAGAAAAGATCTGATCGATTATTGATTTCCGGCTTAGAAATATACATTCAAGAAAGTATTTTAATTAATAATGCAAGAGTTCTCGCCTCTATACTTCAAATACTTATTGACCGTTTTGTGTTATAAAAGACATTCTTTTCAAGGCATCAAATACAGGATCACTTTATTGAACAACTTTGTTTATTAACGGTTCAAGAATAGAACCTATTTTCCGCGTTGTGGTTCAGTAGGTATTTGATTCATATAAAGCTTGATGAACATTTAAGACGATCCTTTTAGCTAGTAAATGGTGGAGATACCAACGTATAATACAACAACAGAGGGATGAAGAAGGACCAGCGATTTCTCATCTATTGTTGTTTCGCATTTCTCTACGTATTGAATACAGGTATGTAGATTAAAAAGGTTAGTCTCAAAATTGGATATTAACAGAAAATACAACAACGATAACAACAATAACAAAATCCCTTGTGAAATGTAAAGGTTATACCTAGATTCGCATAACCACAAAAGATCACATCAAAATAATTGCATTCATTACTGCAAAATCCAATAAGATTCACCAACATATGTCTTGACGTCACAGTCTGAATTATAATTCCATCTCCGTACTGACAAAGAACTGGCTGTTATTTTAATAGATACCCAATGGATATTGTCTATATTCTTTTTACGTAGGTTTCTTGAGAAAACCAGTAATTGCGCCGACTGAATTAATTCTAAAAATATGTGTGGGATCAATTATTTTATACTTAGTTATCAAATACAAATAGTTACCATATAATAGCTAGCATACCCAGTGTAATCAAAATATGTGATATTTTTCATACACACAGACAAACACACACACACACACACACACACACACACACGTACACACACACACGCACGCAAGCCGCCGACCCCGGTTCCTACGAGCCTAAATACACATGTAAATTCCTCTTTTATTTTTAATTTTTAATATCTAATGTTATCGTCAAAGCGTAACATTAGTGTGCTGAAATAATGTTCGAAACAGTTTATTAAATTATTTCAAACATTTATAAACGTATGTATACTGCAGGGAGGGAATCAGTTTCCAAAACCAGATTTATTATTCTTAAATTTGGATTATAGACGAAAAGGTACCCACAACCATAGGTATAATTATTGTATCAATGCATAACATATATATTTTGTTATATTATTGAAATAAGCCATAATTAGCAATGTAATCGATTACGATTGCGATTACATAACATTCTCAAACAATGTAATCGATTACGATTGCGATTACATAACATTCTCAAACAATGTAATCGATTACGATTGCGATTACATAACATTCTCAAACAAAGTAATCGATTACGATTGCGATTACATAACATTCTCAAACAATGTAATCGATTACGATTGCGATTACATAACATTCTCAAACAATGTAATCGATTACGATTGCGATTACATAACATTCTCAAACAATGTAATCGATTACGATTGCGATTACATGAAAACATGTAGTCGATTACAATAGATTACGATTACTGATTACGATTACCCCATCTTTGGTACCCAGCTATGTTGGCATTAAAGGCAATGAAAAGGCACATTTTGCTGCTATGTCTGCTTTGAATTTGCCACTTGTCAGTGTTGGTGTCCCCTATAGTGAGTTTAAATATATTAACCTATATATATTTTCGACTTGGCAAGACGATTGGGACGGTGCAGTCGCGAACAAGCCAGTCCTGGGAGAGTGATTGTCATCCTATAGACGGTGCAGGAGGGATGAAGTAGTCTTCTGCCGTGCCCGTATCGGCCATACATATTTGACACGTTCATTTACTTTAAGGAAGGACCCTTTTGGGTCACATTTTGGGTGGAGTGTAAACAGCTGAAACTTCCTTTATAATACTTTAATATATATATATATATATATACAAAACATTTACAAACAATAATAATTTTAAATCTTATCATCAGTATACAAGAAACAACAACAAAGGAAGTAACAGGAATACACTAATATATATATATATATATATATATATATATATATATATATATATATATTGTTAATTTGTTGTATAATTAATATATTAGAGAGTTACAAAAGAGTAAAACGCGGTGGTCTCACTGACTTTGATTAACACGAATAGAAATAGGTAAATAAAATTGAATAGCTTTTTAAAACTGTAACGAAATTCAAAAACATACGCTTACAGTGATTCTATTGTTCTGATAAAAAGGCACCATGCTTTTTAAATGTTCGTCCCCTTGCAAATTTATTTTTGAAACAAGTTTCTCACTAATGTAATACCCTTTCACCAAGGCTAACACTTGCATAAACAAAGGAAAATCGTTCGATAGTCGTGAGTTATAAATGTAACGTGTTGCGATCAAAATTAAATGGTTTAATATCATCTGCCCTCTCTCTATACAAACATTATTTGATCGTCGAAAAATACGCGGAAGCCCGTAATGTTATAAATCAATGTAATGTTATAAATCAATGTTTCCAAAAGACTAACAGAGACTTTTCAACGATTATAATTACATATCAAATATATTTTTCTGCATAAAATATTAGTGGCTATGTATTAAACATGCTTCTGATCGTTCTAATACTTGTACTAGGTTAAATTTCATTTTATTTCCTAAAATATAATTTTTTCGTACGTACGAAATTATTTGTAGACAAAATCCAGTTTGCGCTTCTTACAAGTATTAAGACGACTAGAAACACATTGAATATACAAACACTGATGTTCTAAACAAGAAAATATATTTAATATGCAAGTTTAATCGTAGGAATATTTTATTTGTCGGAAACATCTTACAATGCAGCAAACTCAGGAATGTCTCTTTAAGAATTTTATACTGAAAATCAATTAGTGATAATTGTTTGGACACAGTTTGGGTGTTACGTATATACAGGCCCGTACGCAGAAATATATACGGGGGGTGCGTAATCGACGGCCGAAAGGACCGGAGTTGCTACTGGGGTCCGGGGGCATCTCCCCCCCCCCCCAATATTTTTTAAATCTAGAATGCAGAAGATACATTCTGGGAAGTAAATTTGACTTCTTGTTTTTTTACACATCCACGGACGGACCTCGGCAGACTATGGGGTGGGTGGGGGGTGCGTACGCACCCCTCGCACCGCACCCCCCCGACCCACCCCCCCGCGTACGGGCCTGATATATTTTTCATACCAGAGAGTTATTTTCAAAATTGTGGACAAGCGAGTTTGCGCTGTTGGCACGACTGTGTAGAAAGAATATCAGTAATTAAACTGCAACCTTTATTTGTTGTAGTTATGATTCGCTTTAAAGAGACATTCCTGAGTTTGCTCCATTGTAAGATGTTTCCTACTAATAAAATATTTCTACGATTAAATTTACATATTAAATATATTTTCTTGTTTAGAATATCAGTGTCTGTATATTCAATGTGTTTCTGGTCGTCTTAATATCTGTAAGAAGCCCAAATTGGATTCTGTCTTCAAATAATTTCGTACGTACGAAAAAATATATTTTAGGAAATAAAATGAAATTTGACCTAGTACAAATATCAGAACGATCAGAAACACGTTTAATATACCGCCACTAATATTTTATGCAGAAAAATATATTTGATATGTACTTACAGTCGTCAAAAAGTCTCTGTTAGTCGATAACATCTTAAAAATTGCAGCAAACTCAGGAATGTCCCTTTAATAAAAGTAGATACTTCAGTCATTCTGAGTCCATCATCATTATACATTTTAATGATAACTGATCTTTTAATTCTGTCCGAACCAACATTCCATATAAAATCATAAATAATTCGATTTAACTTAGTAATACATTCAGGTGTTGGGTTTGGTTAATTCTGTCCGAACCAAAATTCCATATAAAATCATAAATAATTCGATTTAACTTAGTAATACATTCAGGTGTTGGGTTTGGTTAATTCTGTCCGAACCAACATTCCATATAAAATCATAAATAATTCGATTTAACTTAGTAATACATTCAGGTGTTGGGTTTGGTTAATTCTGTCCGAACCAACATTCCATATAAAATCATAAATAATTCGATTTAACTTACTAATACATTCAGGTGTTGGGTTTGGTTAATTCTGTCCGAACCAACATTCCATATAAAATCATAAATAATTCGATTTAACTTACTAATACATTCAGGTGTTGGGTTTGGTTAATTCTGTCCGAACCAACATTCCATATAAAATCATAAATAATTCGATTTAACTTACTAATACATTCAGGTGTTGGGTTTGGTTAATTCTGTCCGAACCAACATTCCATATAAAATCGTAAATAATTCGATTTAACTTACTAATACATTCAGGTGTTGGGTTTGGTTAATTCTGTCCGAACCAACATTCCATATAAAATCGTAAATAATTCGATTTAACTTACTAATACATTCAGGTGTTGGGTTTGGTTAATTCTGTCCGAACCAACATTCCATATAAAATCATAAATAATTCGATTTAACTTAGTAATACATTCAGGTGTTGGGTTTGGTTAATTCTGTCCGAACCAACATTCCATATAAAATCATAAATAATTCGATTTAACTTAGTAATACATTCAGGTGTTGGATTTGGTTAATTCTGTCCGAACCAACATTCCATATAAAATCATAAATAATTCGATTTAACTTAGTAATACATTCAGGTGTTGGGTTTGGTTAATTCTGTCCGAACCAACATTCCATATAAAATCATAAATAATTCGATTTAACTTAGTAATACATTCAGGTGTTGGGTTTGGTTAATTTTCAAAGAGCAACTGTTTTAGCTACTGTTATTCTTCCAGAAATTTTTGTACATTTTCCACGCCAGGAATTCAATAAGTATTGTAGTTTGCAAATTATGTCATTAAAATTTATTTCCGAAATATTTTCACATTTTTTTATTTAAAATTATTCCTAAACAATTGAAATTCGATTAGCACCAATCCAGGCTAAATCGTTTGCATATTTCTGCCATGATGTTTGCATGGGGACCGATCCAATAGTTTTTGTTTTATCTCTGTTAATTCTTAGACCTGATATATTTCTAAATAAATCCAACACTTCAAATGCTCATATCGAAGATTTGCGAGAACCATCCAAGTATAACTAATTGTTTGTCGTCTGCAAATTGTCCAATTTTATATTCTACTCCGCCGATTTTAATTCTATTAATATTTGGATCATTTCGGATTAAAATTCCAAGAATGTCTACGCAAATAATAAATAAATATGGCGATAGAGGATCTCCTTGTCTACAACCTCTTTCGATATTAACAGGTTCCCAGAGATGACCGTTTTGTAGAATATAAGATGCAGCATTATTATAAAAAGTAGCTACCCATCTTCTAATAGAGGAATCAAATCCACAATACTCCAAAGCTCTTTCATTGAACCTCACGGATATCGAATCAAACGCTTTATGAAAATCTATCAGTAATATTAGCCCTGATATTATATTATATTTGTTTTCATGTAAAATGTCATGCAGTGGTCTTATATTTTCTCCACTGAACCGTCCCTCTATAAATCCTTTTTGATCAGGTGTATAATAAGATTTAACACTTGTTTAATTCTGGCTGCTATACAGGACGATGTCAATTTATAAATTACATTTAACAAAGATATAGGTCGTCAGTTCTGTACACGAAATGTCTATTTTTATTAGCTTTATGGATACATGGTTAATCCGCCTTTTCGTACCGTTCATTAATATTTCTTAAAATAAAGTCCCTTATTGTTTTTCATGTTCTTAAGACTACAAGTTAGTTCACTCATGCATAATTTACCTTCAAGTTTGTCTGCAGATTCTTTATTTAGTTTATTTACATTTGAAAGTTAATTAAATTAATTAAATGATCTTAATTAACAGTTTGAGAGCTATATAATGTCTGATAAAATTGTTTTTGCTCATTTAATATATCCTCTGTTGAAGTAATTATTCTGGAAGGTGTTTCTAATTTTAATAGTCTTTTTGATGTATAGTTATGAATTTCCAGATTATAGAATTATGGAGTGGGTTTTTCTTTTTGATGTATAGTTATTAATTTCCAAATTATAGAAGTATGGAGTGGGTTTTTCTTTTTGATGTATAGTTATTAATTTCCAAACTATAGAAGTATGGAGTGGGTGTTTCTACTTGAATGCCAGACTGTGCTCTGTATTCAATATATGCGCCTACTATATTCTTATTTCGAATATTTTAAATTTACATTGTGCATCATTAAGTGTGTCTAAAACATTTTCATTTATGGTTTGAAAGTCATTATTAATTTCAATCTGAATGTTGTATATTATAATCATCTGAAGCTGTCATAAAATGATATAGTTGGCAACAGAAATGTTTTGGAATCTTTTAAATCCCACCCTGAATTAATTTCGTTTTAAACACTTTGATCTCTATACAAAATTTTAAAATATACTTACCTTGATATTTGTATTGTATTTTATTTTTCCACACAGCTCTTTACACTGGTTTTTTTTTTTACATAATTGTATAAATAATATTTCCATCTACTTATCTTTTTATGACACCCAATAGCCTATGAGTATTTTTGTGCTAGGGTCTCGTTAAACATTCATTAATTCAATTCAATTCAGATCAGTTTCTCATTAACAATAAGACATGGACCAGTGAAAGTCCAGTTTATAGTTGCACCTATGCCATAGTCATGGTATGTGCTGTCATGTGTGTGGGATGGAGCAAATACAAGAACCATTGCCAATAATGAAAACATGTAGAAGGCTTACTCTCTAATTAAGATTATATATGAAAACTACCAAACGTTTGACATCCAATAGCTGATGATTAAAGCATAAATGTGTTCTAGTGGTGTCGTTAAACATAATAAACTTTATTTTCCTCTGATGACTACGTGTCAGAATTACCAAATGTTTGACATGCAATATCTGATGATTTATTAATCAATGTCCTCAAGTGGTGTCGATACACAAAATAAACTTTATGTTTACATGCTTTGATATACCAGTCGTGGTGCATTGTCTGGAACGAGAAATAGCCCACTGGGTCCACCGACGGGGATCGATCCCAGATCAACCACGCACCAGGCTAGCACTTTTACCACTTGGGTACGTCATGCTCACTGCAGTTTTGAGGCTGCTCGTTTAAAACTTTGTACGTTGGTTGAAAACAGTTCACTGAAGGGACACGGGTGCTTTTTTTTTTTTTTTTAGATTCTCTCGACTGTCCAGAACCGGCTCCTGTTGCTAATGTCTATCGTGTCTGGCAAGGAGGAACAGCCGGAAGTTACGTCACATACAGCTGTCTGTTCAAGTACGTTCACACTTCCGGTGATCTGATCAGGATATGCAACTCTGCAAATGGAAATTATTCAGGAGAGGCGCCTGTTTGTACACGTAAGTATATTGTCTGCGTTTATACAAGTTTTGGATATTTTATTTTCTTCCGAGGAAATTTTTACTTTTATTATTTTTAAAGTAATTGAGCTCCCCTGGATTTGATGCCATTGTATGATGTTTCTAACTTGTAAACTTTTGTAACAACCTTTATTCATTTCATTTCAGCTTATTTTCGTGCTTATATACAATTAAGGTTCAAGCACGCTATCCTGTCCACACACATCAGCTATCTGGGCTGTCTGTCCAGGACAGTGGGTTAGTTGTTAATTGTTACTGCTTAGTGAGAGAAAAGAGGGTGTAGTGGTCTTGCACCTACACATTGCTCTGCGTGGGAGCCAGTACCGGGCTGGGCTACGAACCCTGTACCTACCAGCCTTATGTCCGATGGCTTAACCACGACACCACCGAGGCTGCTTGTAACAACCAAAATAATTACTAAATAGAGATTTTTCTTTAGAATATCAGTCTTTATAGTCAATGTGTTTCTAATCGTACTACTGTAGATGTAGATTCGCAATACATTTGTACGTATATTAGGAAATAAAGAGAAAATCTTGCTGGTACAAACACTAGAACGATCTGAAACAAATTTAAAATACAGCCACTGATGTTTTATGCAGATAATTATATTTAATATGTAATGATAGTCGTTAAACAGTCTCTGTTAGTCGGAAACATCTTAACAAAGGCAGCAAACTCAAAACTGTCCCTTTAATGTACTGTTTTGTACTGTTTAGCCCAGACGTTGCATAGCTACATAAATACCCCCCCCCCCCCCCCCCCCCCCCCCAATATAAAATCCTGGGTATGACAATGTGTTTAGGCCAAAGAGCTAATTCAATGGCACGAGGAATGCCAGTATTATAGATTTGCTTTCAACTTTCATCGACGTAACACACTTAACCCTAATGTAGTATGGACTACACAATACAAAGTCAAAATGGTGTGGTGATAAAGTGGCCACTGAACAGGTGAATCGCCGTCACGGGCTTCTTGAAAAAAGCTAATCTGCATATTGCTGGAGTTTATATTCTTTATTTCTTTCTTTTGTTTGTTTGTTTATTTGTATTTATTATTATTATTTTGTTTTCTTTTTCTTTTTTAATTAATTAATTTGTTTTAATTATTATTATTTTTAGATTTGGTTTGGTTTGTTTGTTTGTTTTTCCAGTGGAGTGCGGTGTGCCGGCTGACGTTGTTGGGGCATCACGTGTCTACTCTATTCACACCAGTTTGTTTGTTTGTTTTTCCAGTGGAGTGCAGTGTGCCGGCTGACGTTGTTGGGGCATCACGTGTCTACTCTATTCACACCAGTTTGTTTGTTTGTTTTTGCAGTGGAGTGCGGTGTGCCGGCTGACGTTGTTGGGGCATCACGTGTCTACTCTATTCACACCAGTTTGTTTGTTTGTTTTTGCAGTGGAGTGCGGTGTGCCGGCTGACTTTGTTGGGGCATCACGTGTCTACTCTATTCACACCAGTTTGTTTGTTTGTTTTTGTAGTGGAGTGCGGTGTACCGGCTGACGTTGTTGGGGCATCACGAGTCTACTCTAACCACACCAGTTTGTTTGTTTGTGTATTTGTCTGGTTGTTTGTTTTTCCAGTGGAGTGCGGTGTACCGGCTGACGTTGTTGGGGTATCACGAGTCTACTCTAACCACACCAGTTTGTTTGTTTGTGTATTTGTCTGGTTGTTTGTTTTTCCAGTGGAGTGCGGTGTGCCGGCTGCCGTTGTTGGGGCATCACGAGTCTACTCTAGCCACACCAGTTTGTTTGTGTATTTGTCTGGTTGTTTGTTTTTCCAGTGGAGTGCGGTGTACCGGCTGACGTTGTTGGGGCATCACGAGTCTACTCTAACCACACCAGTTTGTTTGTTTGTGTATTTGTCTGGTTGTTTGTTTTTCCAGTGGAGTGCGGTGTGCCGGCTGTCGTTGTTGGGGCATCACGAGTCTACTCTAACCACACCAGTTTGTTTGTTTGTGTATTTGTGTGGTTGTTTGTTTTTCCAGTGGAGTGCTGTGTGCCGGCTGACGTTGTTGGGGCATCACGAGTCTACTCTAACTACACCAGTTTGTTTGTTTGTGTATTTGTGTGGTTGCTTGTATTTCCAGTGGAGTGCGGTGTGCCGGCTGACTTTGTTGGGGCATCACGTGTCTACTCTATAAACACCAGTTTGTTTGTGTATTTGTCTGGTTGCTTGTTTTTCCAGTGGAGTGCGGTGTGCCGGCTGCCGTTGTTGGGGCATCACGAGTTTACTCTAACCACACCAGTTTGTTTGTTTTCCAGTGGAGTGTGATGTACCGGCTGAAGTTGTTGGGGCATCACGAGTCTACTCTAACGACACCAGGGAGGGGAGTTACGCCAACTACACGTGCTGGGACGGCTATGAGATAGCGGGGAACAGCGAGCAACGCGTGTGTAACGTATTTAGAGGAGGCTGGTATCCCTATCCAATCGTTTGTGCAGGTGCGATAAGTCAGGATATTTGTACAAAGTCTCCCCGAATGGTAATGTCCCTAGAATAGCGTCTTTAAACTCAAGCTGTATATGAGCGTGTCGTGCACTAACCAATTAATGTACTACTTCAAATCAGATACCAGCTTCAGTGCCGCAACGGGTAGGCCATCCATCTTAAGGATGGTAGGTACTCAGTTCGCACCTCGGTACTGGCTCAAAACCAAAAGTGAATTTGATGAGCGCAGTGAGGAGGTGTTGGCCATGATTATTATTTCACTATCAACTAACAACTAGGCTAGATGGCCATGTCCAGAACAGCGTGCTTAAATCTGAGTACGAACATCGAGTTAAAGTGAATAAAGAAAGAAATGTTTTATTTAACGACGCACTCAACACATTTTATTTACGGTTACATGGCGTCAGACATATGGTTAAGGACCACACAGATTTTGAGAGGAAACCCGCTGTCGCCACTACATGGGCTACTCTTCCGATTAGCAGCAAGGGATCTTTTATTTGCGCAGGATAGCACAAACCATGGCCTTTGTTGAACCAGTTATGGATCACTGGTCGGTGCGAGTGGTTTTACACCTACCCATTGAGCCTTGCGGAGCACTCACTCTGGGTTTGGAGTCGGTATCTGGATTAAAAATTCCATGCCTCGACTGGGATCCGAACCCAGTACCTACCAGCCTGTAGACCGATGGCCTGCCACGACTCCACCAAGGCCGGTTAAAGTGAATAAATAACAGGGACTAAAATAATTATAATTTACTCCAATACAGAGGGTGTGGTAGATCAGTCGAACAGTTTGTTTAACGACGCCTTTCAAAACAAAATGTTAACTCAGACAGACAGATACTTTATTAAAGGGACATTTTTGAGTTTACTGCAATTTGTAAGATGTTAACGACTAACAGAGACTTTTTAACGATTGTAATTAATTATCAAATCTATATTTTCTGCATAAAATATTAGTGTTTGTATATTAAACATGTTTCTAATCGTTCTAATATTTGTACTAGCTTAAATTTTATTTTATTTCATAAAATAAATTTTTTCGCACGTACGAAATTATTTGAAGACAAAATCCACTTTCGGCTTCTTACAAATATTAAGACGACTAGAAACACATTGAATGTACAGACACTGATATTCTAAACAAGAAAATATATTTAATAAGCAAGTTTAATCATAGAAATATTTTATTTGTCGGAAACATCTTACAATGCAGCAAACTCAGGAATGTCCCTTTAACGTCTCGCTTTATGTACATCACACACTTACTAAATAAACAAACCTAAAAGTACATAATAATTATGACAAACAGTGTAGTTAAATGATACAATTATGTATAATTAAAAACAATTTTAAAAAATAGCACTAGTATGTTCAGGTATCTGCTGTTACAGATGCAATGAATTTCTGTTATATTCATAACGTCATCCCATTGGTTCAGACGTAGCACTAGACATGCACACCAAGTCACCTCCAGTGCATTATCAAGTTTGCTCCACACAGCTTATGATGTGTATAGCACACAACTTATGATGTGTATAGCATGGAAACAAGTGCACCACTGTCATTTGATGATTGGTGTGTGAAGAAAGCTGAGGTTTCTCCACAGTTCCACTACTGGTATATGGTCATGCACCTTGAATGTCTCCTCCTGGTCTATGTGCGGTCACTTCGTGATGGTAACTTTTCACTCTACGTTCCTGTGCTGAAGGCATTAGCTCCATGGTTCTTTGCCTTGGACCACACTCACTATGCTCGATGGGTTCCCGTGCACATACGTGATATGACAACACTACACCAACGACTTCCCCATGTAGCGAAGGAGTTCGATCAAGGCAGCTTCATTGTTCATAAGACGACTTGCCCCTTCTCAGTCATGGCTATCGACCAGGCACATGAACAAAACAATAAAATCGTCAAGGGAGATGGTGGGGCAATCGGGTTGATGCAAAATCCTAGAGCTCTACTGAGGTGGATGGTAGCTGGACCAGAAATCGCGAGGGCCATAGACAGTTTCGAAACAGTTTGCTCGGATAACAACACTGGGAAAGACCAAGTCAGGCATCATGAGCATACACCATCAGCACAAGTCTCCTTTTCCAGCGAGGTCAGGGCTCTTATGCAAGTAATCAAAGACCTCGGTAATCCATTCATGGAAGACAGTGGCGACCTTCTGGTTCTAGATACCAGAGACATCCCAGATCAAGCTGTAGCTAAAACGTTTCGTGGGATAGAGAAGCTGGGTCAGGACCAATATGACAGCTATGTCACTCAGCGGTTAATTGAGTGAACAACACCTGTATCGGATACGATTCCCAAAAACAGATTGGCCTTGTTCAGCCGGCCACCCACAAGGACTCCATCCAAAGCGACACAGATGGTAGCATCGCTCAAGAGTGACTGTGCACTGTTCTCCAGGCTTTACATCGCATGCCAAACACGTGACGGTGATTTGGAAAACTTCTTCAAGCATGAAAACCATGCATACCCGCCAGCCTTGTCTCAGTTGGGAAAACTACGGCTTGGTACCAAAGCGGATCTAACCGACTGTCTAGAGAAGCTTTGTACATCTGAAGGCGAGCCGCCAACAGTCGACGTCATCATACTGGATGGAGCTGCTATCGTCAATATGCTGAGGCCAGTGGAAGCGAAAACCTTCCAAGACTACGCCCCACTAGTGTTCCTGCCGTACATTTGGCAAAATCCAACAGAGTTGACATTATTTGGGATGTGTATCGCCAAGATAGTCTAAAGTATACAACAAGAGAGAAACGAGGAAAGGGCGTCAGAAGGCGTGTCACAACAGCCAATTCAATCCCAGGAAACTGGCAGGAGTTTCTGAGAATAGATGATAACAAGACTGAGCTCTTTGATTTCTTGGCACATCAAGTGGTGGAAAATCTTTCGACAGAGAAGGAAGTGATCTCAAAATGCGGCGAGAATGTGCTTTGTTTCGTGTCCATCAGGATGTCTCATCGTTGGCACCTTGTATTCACGAAGAGGCCGACTCCAGAATGTTTCTGCACTTCATGGATGCAGCAGAGAAAGGTTATCGCAGGCTGACGCTGCATACAGTGGACACGGATGTCGTCATCTTGGCTGTCTCGACTGTTGTGCAACTCGAGAACACGCAACTTTGGATAGCGTTTGGTACTGGCAAACACCTTCGATACATCCCAGCTCATCAAATCGCCACATCTTTGGGTGCAGAAAAGGCACGAGCTCTTCTCATGTTCCACGCATTCACCGGTTGTGACACGGTCTCTTCCTTTGCTGGAAGGGGCAAGACAACTGCCTTTGACACATGGAAATCATTCAATGCAGTTACTGCAGTATTTTCGAAACTTGTTGCAAAGCCAGCAAGCTTCAATGATAATTGTATGTCAGTACTAGAGTCGTACGTAGTGCTGCTATATGACAGAACGAGTTTTGAAGCTACCGCTGACAGGAGACATCTATTCACTACCAAAGCAAGATCCATCGATGCCATCCCACCAACTAGCGCAGCGCTTTTGCAGCACGCAAAACGTGCCATTTACCAGGGCGGACATGTTTGGGGGCAGGCACACATACGAGCTCCAGATGTTCCTTCGCCAGAGTCATGGGGATGGAAAAAGAATACTTCAGGAGGATGGGAGCCATTGTGGACATTGTTGCCAGAAGCAGCAGTGTCCTGTTCAGAGTTGCTACGGTGTGGCTGTAAGAAGGGATGCATGGGACTCTGCAAATGTGTCAAAGCTGATCTGAAGTGCACGTCACTCCGCAACTGCGCTGGTAATTGTGATCACAATGATAGTCATTAAGTTGTGTTGTTTAGTTGTTCCGTTGCTAACTATTCTTGATTTGCGTGGACACGTAGATCTACACGTATGTAATTACCAAATGATTCGTATTGTAGGTTTTGTCTAGTTATTGGTATCAGTTATAATTATGTAAAAAATTACGTTCTTTTGTACAATAAATGTGTCAATAAGTGTGCCACTCAGAGCTAGATTTTTTCTTTGATATATATGGTCTATTCAACATTTTGTTTTTCTTATTTTGTTGATATGCTGTTTTGTTCCTCATCTGGTCACATTAAAAATATTGTTTCATTTCTATGTTAGTGTTTTGAATAACGATATACATGTATGTGATAAGGTATACACACATGGTTATATATTATGGTGTCATATTCTTTGACAATAAACTATGTGATTTTTGTACATGTGTGTTAAATTATTTCCTAAACCTTGAAAAATTGCTGCATTTTCAATTTTTTCGCAAGCTAATTTACATTTTTTTGTCTGACATATTGATTTGTGTACATGTTATCATCAAACCGATGATTCCATTGGATTCCTCATAGCTGAAAACATATAAATAGATGCTTTATTCGTCTTGTTATGTCATTTATTGGCGAAGATATTAGACTTCATAATTTCTCACAATTTGAATGGCGGCCATATTGGATTTTGTCATTTCTGGGCATCCAGGGGAAAAATTGAGCGTGGCCCTATATCTGAAATCGTTTAGTGTATAATAACCTTCAAATGTGCCAATTTTCGTGCTTTTACCACCAAAGCCACAATCCTACTATATTTGGCCACATATCCGCCTTACTATTACTTCTATCACTGGTAAGACTGGTAGGATTAACTGCGCTAATAAAAGTTGAATGCGCTTAAAGCTTTGACCCAGCTGGATTTTATTTGGTTTAGTGCTACCTTAAAGTATAAAACTCAAGAGCCAATTCCACAAAACATCGTAAATGTATGGGTATAACTAGCAGCTATACCGGCTATACGTGTACACGTTTGGCAATCTATTTCACGCAGAACATTACAGCATTACAGAAGATGGAACATTCTAAAGACAAAAGAAAATTAAATATGTGTACGTCAAACTATATTAGTTGTATTGTTAATAGTAATAAGAAGTGTGGGTTAATCGTAGATTTACGTTTACGTGCAAACCTAGGCTTACGATGTTTTGTGAAATTGGGCCCAGGTGCTGTGATTTCGCTTGTATTTTAAAACAGCTATCTGATATATTTGTAATTTAAAACATTTGACTGTGCACAATCAATGTTACAGAAAGGAATGATTAATCAAATCTCAAGGTATGAAATAG
>NC_054712.1:1202065-1232065 GCF_016097555.1 Gigantopelta aegis | reverse complement strand
CAGGACCAGCTACTGTGACGACAAGGGCGGGTTCTACTACCACGGCGGCTGGGTGGTGTCTTACTGTCAACGCTCGTACAGCGAATTTATTGGATCTGATGTTAAATGTTCAAGTAAGATTTTAGAGGCAGGGTCAAGTTTAAGGCAGGGTCAATTGAGATTTTAAAGAATGGGTCAATCAGGATTTTAATTAATATTTTAAAAGACGGAGGCGGGACAAGTAATATTGTAAAGGCATGGTCAAGTGAGATTTTAAAGGTAGTGTCAGTCAGGATGTTAAAGGACTGGTCAAGTAGGATTTTTTTTTTTAAAGATTGAGTCAAGTAAATCTAAGAATTAAAAATTAAGTTAGGTTATTATTATTATTATTATTATTATTATTATTATTTTTATTACATACAGACCGGAACTTTTAAATGGGGAATTCCTTTTTTATTTTTTACTGCAGTTAGCGCCTTATATTTACTGACATCATATATGATTGACAAATTACGTCACATCGTATTTGAAACATTACACAAGGCTGCCACAGAGTATGATTCTTAACGTTAAGCAAATCTATGAAAGGAGTTTTGATAATATATTTAACAAACATAAAAGAAGGTATTTAATAAAACAGAACTTCACATACGTTGTTTTCGCTTCCTATGTATTGCACTCCCTTATTTTGCGAAAGAACATACCACTCGATCGCTACGCTGGCTCGTGGTATATATTCTTGCGCAAAATAA
Source organism: Gigantopelta aegis (assembly GCF_016097555.1). Lineage (NCBI taxonomy): Eukaryota > Metazoa > Mollusca > Gastropoda > Neomphalida > Peltospiridae > Gigantopelta > Gigantopelta aegis. Next base: position 1,231,334 of record NC_054712.1, on the reverse strand, counting down.
ACTCATGCAATAAATTGGAAGCGAAAACAACGTATGTGAAGTTCTGTATATTTATTATTATTATTATTATTATTACTATTATTATATTACATATGATGATGGCTATTATTATTATTATTATTATTATTATTACATACCTATTCAATCTTACTATATTGATAAATGCCTTTTGAAACCATGTAATAAATTTATCATGTATCGCACATAATATTATGTGCAATCTGGACCGGAACTTTTAAATGGGGAATTCCCTTTTTCTTTTTACTGCAGTTAGCGCCTTTTATTTCCCGACGTCATATATGATTTACAAATGACGTCATATCGTATTTGAAACATTACACAAGGCTGCCGCGGAGTATGATTCTTAACGTTAAATGAATCCATGAAAGGAGTTTTGATCATAGATTTAACAAAGTGTTATTAAGACGTCAAATTAAAAACCGTTTATGATAAAACATCAAATACGCTGTTTTCGCTTCCTATTTATTGCACTCGTTTATTTTGCGCAAGAATATATACCACGAGACCGCGTAGCAATAATAAGGAAGCGAAAACAACGTATGTGAAGTTCTGTATATTTATAATAATAATAATAATAATAATAATAATAATAATTATTATTATTATTATTATTACATATGATGATGGCTATTATTATTATTATTATTATTACGCAGATGATGAAAATATTGCTGTAAGAAAAACTGTTGTTGCTAATATGACCAATGATGATAGTGACGTTACGGACGCTGTAGATGATGACGTCACCACCTGCATTATGACATCTGCAGCCGCTAAGCACATTGTGGTTTTGGATCTAGAAGAAAGCTACGAAATAAAGACAGTTTCAGTGTCCCTTCCTGAACAAGGTTTGTTGATGATGTGTTTTACTGTACCAACGTATTGTGCTATACTGTACTGTATTTAAACAATAGTTTCACAAAATGTTATTTATAGTTTTACAGTATCGTTTTAATTATGTCAATAGCGACGTCATATTTATTGTATATCCATTCAGTGTTTGCATTTCCATGTTATTTTCCTGTTTATGCAGTGATGTTAGCAACACATTTCATTTGAACTTATGTTCGTGCTTATGTCCAATTACGGTTCAAGCACGATATCCTGGGCACACACCTCCGTTATCTGGGCTGTCTGTCTATCTAGTACATTGGATTAGTTGTTAGTGGTTTGTCGTTAAAACTCTCTCTGGGTGGGAACCGGCATCGGGCTGCGAACCCAGTACCTACCAGTCTTAAGCTGTATCCTGATCGGACGTGTGCGTTGCGAGCGATTATTTCAGAAATCATTAATTTCAATTGCCGAATCTAAACCGGATGCTCCCGTCCGGTTCGGATACAGCTTTATGTTCGATGGCTTAGTGACGACACCACCGAGGACGGTTTAGTAATGCAAACAACGATAGGTACGGCTGGTGCATGCATTTTCTGGACATTATAAATGCGAACACTACTGTTTGTTATGACTATACTGCAGGAAAGTCCGAGTTTCCGAGCAATTTAATATATTTCTTGTACTCAGTGGCAAAGACAGAATAAATTCGAAGTAAATTTTAACAACAATAACGCGTTTGATCGCGGTCGCTGCAGATAACGATTATTGACTACACCTTAAGTCCGTAACTCATTTTCTCCACCAAACTTCACATTCCACGTTGATCACTTTGTTTTTCAGTTTTGTTCTCGGATTTTGTGGTAACACTAAGCAGGCATCTGAACGACACTCTAAGTAAAACGTTTCATCACTTTTCCGGAAGTTACAACTATTTGGTAAATGGCACCAGAACCTTTGTGTTCAATTGCAATGGCAACCCGTACGGAAGATACGTCACTCTGTCTCTCTGGTTCTATAATTCAGCTATCTTGGAGATCTGCGAAATACGAGTCTTTGGAAGACGTCAAGCTGATAAACGTAAGATTACCTTCTGTTTCCTCTTTTATCCGTGTTCTCGGGGAAAGGAAAGTGAGTTTCTAAACACAATACTCTTTAAACACAACGACATCCATTGGACAGTTGACAACGATAGTTAAGATAATGACCAATGAATGATTTTGTTATATGGATTTCATAGTAATTTTGCTGGAAGATAATGTAAGTTACTATACATTATACCTCAATTTGTCGTGTGGCCTTCACATTATTGTTATAGCATCCCAATGGGGCTCGCAAAATGCCCTCCATAATAAATATATTTTGTAATTATTACAGTAGTGTGTCTATCTACATAAATATATTTATTGTCATAATAAATGCCACCCCTGTAACCTTCAGATACAACACCAGAGACTGTTTAACGACTGTAACCTTCAGATACAACACCAGAGACTGTTTAACGACTGTAACCTTCAGATACAACACCAGAGACTGTTTAACGACTGTAACCTTCAGATACAACACCAGAGACTGTTTAACAACTGTAACCTTCAGATACAACACCAGAGACTGTTTAACAACTGTAACCTTCAGATACAACACCAGAGACTGTTTAACGACTGTAATTACATATTAATATATTTATTGTCACAATAAATGCCACCCCTGTAACCTTCAGATACAACACCAGAGACTGTTTAACAACTGTAATTACATATTAATATATTTATTGTCACAATAAATGCCACCCCTGTAACCTTCAGATACAACACCAGAGACTTTTTAACAACTGTAACCTTCAGATACAACACCAGAGACTGTTTAACAACTGTAATTACATATTAATATATTTATTGTCACAATAAATGCCACCCCTGTAACCTTCAGATACAACACCAGAGACTTTTTAACGACTGTAACCTTCAGATACAACACCAGAGACTGTTTAACGACTGTAATTACATATTAATATATTTATTGTCACAATAAATGCCTCCCCTGTAACCTTCAGATACAACACCAGAGACTTTTTAACGACTGTAACCTTCAGATACAACACCAGAGACTGTTTAACGACTGTAATTACATATTAATATATTTATTGTCACAATAAATGCCACCCCTGTAACCTTCAGATACAACACCAGATACTTTTTAACGACTGTAACCTTCAGATACAACACCAGAGACTGTTTAACGACTGTAATTACATATTAATATATTTATTGTCACAATAAATGCCTCCCCTGTAACCTTCAGATACAACACCAGAGACTTTTTAACGACTGTAACCTTCAGATACAACACCAGAGACTGTTTAACGACTGTAATTACATATTAATATATTTATTGTCACAATAAATGCCACCCCTGTAACCTTCAGATACAACACCAGATACTTTTTAACGACTGTAACCTTCAGATACAACACCAGAGACTGTTTAACGACTGTAATTACATATTAATATATTTATTGTCACAATAAATGCCACCCCTGTAACCTTCAGATACAACACCAGAGACTGTTTAACGACTTAATTACATATTAATATGTATTTCCAAACTAAAATATCAGTGGTTCTATACTAAACGTCTTTCTGATCGACCTAGGTTTTGCACTAGGTCAAACGGTTTTGTCGTTCAGATTCGTTTTATATCTTAATACCTTGAACAACAAACACTAATTTACTAAACCAGAAAATATATTTAGTATGTAATCTCAGTCGTCACACTATTTTATTAGTCGAAAATGTCTGACAATATAGATAGTCCTTGTACTAAAGCATAGTACCAGACCTGGTGGTTATAATACTTTTAGAGCCTAGACTCGAGACTCTAATAGAGTCTGAAACACTAATGTCGTGACGACGCCATACAAATTGTATGTGTGTGACGTCATTAGAGATTGATTATGGACTCGTAAAAGTTGTATATGCAGGGGCCCAGGTGGATACAAGTCACAGAAGAGGGTTTTGGACTTAACCCTACGGGACATTCAAAATGCAATAGTACCACAAATACTTCCTTCTCCCACCCAAACCAACTCCTTTCCTGTCCTGGGCAAAGGCGTCGGCGTACGTTAACATCTGCGCCCATGACAGGCGTGCGCTACAACAATTTGCTCTGAATGTGCACGTTAATCCCTATGACCTGACCTGACCTGACCTGATGTTCTAAAAATTATGAATTCACTATTTACTGACGTTTCATTCAGCAGGGCAGAATATCCGCTGGTTAATTGATTAGTTCGCTCTAGTGGTGTAGTTAATGGGATTAAAACTTACCTTTCCTTCATACTACAGCACTCGAGTGTCTTGAAAGCGAGCAAAGCATGGAGTACAAAGGTGAGATGAACTTCACGATGTCGGCACAGAGCTGTGTCAGATGGGACAACGTCACGGATCTCAATTTCCAGGCAAACGATTTCCCTGAATACAGTGTTGGTGACGCTGGAAACAGTTGTCGAAATCCTCGTAACAGTAAGCCAAGGCCCTGGTGCTACACGTCATTGGCTAAAGACTGGGACTACTGTCCACTTGTTTATTGTAGTAAGTGTCATCATCTATATTTACTATATGTTTAGTTGAAAAGCCTCTACGTTTGAACCATTAGTAACTAACTTCCTGAGTAGACGTTGTAATCAAATGTCGAAACCTAACCCAAGTACTGTGATTGTATAAATGTGGCGCAGTCTATGCCTAGCAAATGGTAGTCAAAGATTCCCGCTCTAATACAGCAACTGGAATCGATCCCCGTCAGTGGGCCCATTTGGGCTATTTCTAATTCCAGCCAGGGCACCACGACTGGTATATCAAAGACAATGATATGTGCTATCTTGTCTGCGGAACGGTGCATATAAATGATCCCTTGCCACTAATGGAAAAATGTAGCGGGTTTCTTCTCCAAGACTATATGTCAAAATTACCATATTTTTATATCTAACAGCTGATTATTAATAAAGCAATGTGCTCTAGTGGTGTCATTAAACAAAACAATCTTTAGTTATTTTAATACAACAACAATCCTATGTTGGACATTAAATACCTTTACATCGATAATTTTTTGAGTTCCTTGATTAAAATATTTCCACATATTAATCACTACTACACACACTACATGAAGCAAACAACCAGCACCTACGTATTTAACCGGAATATTACTGAAAGGGGATGCTGTCGGACCTCGTCCTCTAGTGTGTGTAAAGTGAGTAATATGTGGAATGTTTTTTTAATCAAGGAACTCGAAAATGATCGATGTAAACGTATTTCACGTCAAACATAGGATTAGAGCGGGACTTTGTTACTACGATTTCATAGGCAGAGATTGACAGAACTTGCATAGATTGGTCTCTAACAGTAAGAGAGCGTCGATAACTGCCTGAATGTCCGTCTAGCTTTCTTACCGTGAGAGTACTCGGGTTAGAGAGCTTCGATAACTGTCCGAATGTCCGTCTAGCTTTCTTACCGTGATAGTACTCGGGTGAGAGTATAACTCGGTCCGTCTAGCTTTCTTACCGTGATAGTACTCGGGTTAGAGAGCTTCGATAACTGTCCGAATGTCCGTCTAGCTTTCTTACCGTGAGAGTACTCGGGTTAGAGAGCGTCGATAACTGTCCAAATGTCCGTTTAGCTTTCTTACCGTGAGAGTACTCGGGTTAGAGAGCATCGATAACTGTCCAAATGTCCGTCTAGCTTTGTTACCGTGAGAGTACTCGGGTTCGAGAGCTTCGATAACTGTCCAAATGTCCGTCTAGCTTTGTTACCGTGAGAGTACTCGGGTTAGAGAGCTTCGATAACTGTCCAAATGTCCGTCTAGCTTTCTTACCGTGATAGTACTCGGGTTAGAGAGCGTCGATAACTGTCCGAATGTCCGTCTAGCTTTCTTACCGTGATAGTACTCGGGTTAGAGAGCTTCGATAACTGTCCATATGTCCGTCTAGCTTTCTTACCGTGAGAGTACTCGGGTTAGAGAGCTTCGATAACTGTCCAAATGTCCGTCTAGCTTTCTTACCGTGAGAGTACTCGGGTTAGAGAGCTTCGATAACTGTCCAAATGTCCGTCTAGCTTTCTTACCGTGAGAGTACTCGGGTTAGAGAGCTTCGATAACTGTCCAAATGTCCGTCTAGCTTTCTTACCGTGATAGTACTCGGGTTAGAGAGCGTCGATAACTGTCCAAATGTCCGTCTAGCTTTCTTACCGTGAGAGTACTCGGGTTAGAGAGCGTCGATAACTGTCCGAATGTCCATCTAGCTTTCTTACCGTGATAGTACTCGGGTTAGAGAGCTTCGATAACTGTCCGAATGTCCGTCTAGCTTTCTTACCGTGAGAGTACTCGGGTTAGAGAGCATCGATAACTGTCCGAATGTCCGTCTAGCTTTCTTACCGTGAGAGTACTCGGGTTAGAGAGCGTCGATAACTGTCCAAATGTCCGTCTAGCTTTCTTACCGTGATAGTACTCGGGTTAGAGAGCGTCGATAACTGTCCGAATGTCCGTCTAGCTTTCTTACCGTGAGAGTACTCGGGTTAGAGAGCGTCGATAACTGTCCGAATGTCCGTCTAGCTTTCTTACCGTGAGAGTACTCGGGTTAGAGAGCGTCGATAACTGTCCGAATGTCCGTCTAGCTTTCTTACCGTGATAGTACTCGGGTTAGAGAGCGTCGATAACTGTCCAAATGTCCGTCTAGCTTTCTTACCGTGAGAGTACTCGGGTTAGAGAGCGTCGATAACTGTCCGAATGTCCGTCTAGCTTTCTTACCGTGAGAGTACTCGGGTTAGAGAGCTTCGATAACTGTCCAAATGTCCGTCTAGCTTTCTTACCGTGAGAGTACTCGGGTTAGAGAGCGTCGATAACTGTCCAAATTTCCGTCTAGCTTTCTTACCGTGATAGTACTCGGGTTAGAGAGCTTCGATAACAGTCCAAATGTCCCTCTAGCTTTCTTACCGTGAGAGTACTCGGGTTAGAGAGCGTCGATAACTGTCCGAATGTCCGTCTAGCTTTCTTACCGTGATACTACTCGGGTTAGAGAGCTTCGATAACTGTCCATATGTCCGTCTAGCTTTCTTACCGTGAGAGTACTCGGGTTAGAGAGCTTCGATAATAGTCCGAATGTCCGTCTAGCTTTCTTACCGTGATAGTACTCGGGTTAGAGAGCTTCGATAACTGTCCAAATGTCCGTCTAGCTTTCTTACCGTGACAGTACTCGGGTTAGAGAGCGTCGATAACTGTCCGAATGTCCGTCTAGCTTTCTTACCATGATAGTACTCGGGTTAGAGAGCTTCGATAACTGTCCATATGTCCGTCTAGCTTTCTTACCGTGAGAGTACTCGGGTTAGAGAGCGTCGATAACTGTCCAAATGTCCGTCTAGCTTTCTTACCGTGAGAGTACTCGGGTTAGAGAGCTTCGATAACTGTCCAAATGTCCATCTAGCTTTCTTACCGTGAGAGTACTCGGGTTAGAGAGCGTCGATAACTGTCCAAATGTCCGTCTAGCTTTCTTACCGTGAGAGTACTCGGGTTAGAGAGCTTCGATAACAGTCCAAATGTCCGTCTAGCTTTCTTACCGTGATAGTACTCGGGTTAGAGAGCGTCGATAACTGTCCAAATGTCCGTCTAGCTTTCTTACCGTGAGAGTACTCGGGTTAGAGAGCGTCGATAACTGTCCGAATGTCCGTCTAGCTTTCTTACCGTGATAGTACTCGGGTTAGAGAGCTTCGATAACTGTCCATATGTCCGTCTAGCTTTCTTACCGTGAGAGTACTCGGGTTAGAGAGCTTCGATAACTGTCCAAATGTCCGTCTAGCTTTCTTACCGTGAGAGTACTCGGGTTAGAGAGCTTCGATAACTGTCCAAATGTCCATCTAGCTTTCTTACCGTGAGAGTACTCGGGTTAGAGAGCGTCGATAACTGTCCAAATGTCCGTCTAGCTTTCTTACCGTGAGAGTACTCGGGTTAGAGAGCTTCGATAACAGTCCAAATGTCCGTCTAGCTTTCTTACCGTGATAGTACTCGGGTTAGAGAGCGTCGATAACTGTCCAAATGTCCGTCTAGCTTTCTTACCGTGAGAGTACTCGGGTTAGAGAGCGTCGATAACTGTCCGAATGTCCGTCTAGCTTTCTTACCGTGATAGTACTCGGGTTAGAGAGCTTCGATAACTGTCCGAATGTCCGTCTAGCTTTCTTACCGTGAGAGTACTCGGGTTAGAGAGCGTCGATAACTGTCCGAATGTCCGTCTAGCTTTCTTACCGTGAGAGTACTTGGGTTCGAGAGCGTCGATAACTGTCCGAATGTCCGTCTAGCTTTCTTACCGTGATAGTACTCGGGTTAGAGAGCTTCGATAACTGTCCGAATGTCCGTCTAGCTTTCTTACCGTGAGAGTACTCGGGTTAGAGAGCGTCGATAACTGTCCGAATGTCCGTCTAGCTTTCTTACCGTGATAGTACTCGGGTTAGAGAGCGTCGATAACTGTCCAAATGTCCGTCTAGCTTTCTTACCGTGAGAGTACTCGGGTTAGAGAGCGTCGATAACTGTCCAAATGTCCGTCTAGCTTTCTTACCGTGAGAGTACTCGGGTTAGAGAGCTTCGATAACTGTCCAAATGTCCGTCTAGCTTTCTTACCGTGAGAGTACTCGGGTTAGAGAGCGTCGATAACTGTCCAAATGTCCGTCTAGCTTTCTTACCGTAATAGTACTCGGGTTAGAGAGCTTCGATAACAGTCCAAATGTCCGTTTAGCTTTCTTACCGTGAGAGTACTCGGGTTAGAGAGCGTCGATAACTGTCCGAATGTCCGTCTAGCTTTCTTACCGTGATACTACTCGGGTTAGAGAGCTTCGATAACTGTCCATATGTCCGTCTAGCTTTCTTACCGTGAGAGTACTCGGGTTAGAGAGCTTCGATAATAGTCCAAATGTCCGTCTAGCTTTCTTACCGTGAGAGTACTCGGGTTAGAGAGCTTCGATAACTGTCCGAATGTCCGTCTAGCTTTCTTACCGTGATAGTACTCGGGTTAGAGAGCTTCGATAACTGTCCAAATGTCCGTCTAGCTTTCTTACCGTGATAGTACTCGGGTTAGAGAGCGTCGATAACTGTCCGAATGTCCGTCTAGCTTTCTTACCATGATAGTACTCGGGTTAGAGAGCTTCGATAACTGTCCATATGTCCGTCTAGCTTTCTTACCGTGAGAGTACTCGGGTTAGAGAGCTTCGATAACTGTCCAAATGTCCGTCTAGCTTTCTTACCGTGAGAGTACTCGGGTTAGAGAGCTTCGATAACTGTCCAAATGTCCATCTAGCTTTCTTACCGTGAGAGTACTCGGGTTAGAGAGCGTCGATAACTGTCCAAATGTCCGTCTAGCTTTCTTACCGTGAGAGTACTCGGGTTACAGAGCTTCGATAACTGTCCAAATGTCCGTCTAGCTTTCTTACCGTGATAGTACTCGGGTTACAGAGCTTCGATAACTGTCCAAATGTCCGTCTAGCTTTCTTACCATGAGAGTACTCGGGTTAGAGAGCGTCGATAACTGTCCGAATGTCCGTCTAGCTTTCTTACCGTGAGAGTACTCGGGTTAGAGAGCGTCGATAACTGTCCGAATGTCCGTCTAGCTTTCTTACCGTGATAGTACTCGGGTTAGAGAGCTTCGATAACTGTCCGAATGTCCGTCTAGCTTTCTTACCGTGAGAGTACTCGGGTTAGAGAGCGTCGATAACTGTCCGAATGTCCGTCTAGCTTTCTTACCGTGAGAGTACTTGGGTTTGAGAGCGTCGATAACTGTCCAAATGTCCGTCTAGCTTTCTTACCGTGATAGTACTCGGGTTCGAGAGCGTCGATAACTGTCCAAATGTCCGTCTAGCTTTCTTACCGTGATAGTACTCGGGTTAGAGAGATTCGATAACTGTCCGAATGTCCGTCTAGCTTTCTTACCGTGATAGTACTCGGGTTAGAGAGCGTCGATAACTGTCCGAATGTCCGTCTAGCTTTCTTACCGTGAGAGTACTCGGGTTAGAGAGCGTCGATAACTGTCCGAATGTCCGTCTAGCTTTCTTACCGTGAGAGTACTCGGGTTAGAGAGCGTCGATAACTGTCCGAATGTCCGTCTAGCTTTCTTACCGTGATAGTACTCGGGTTAGAGAGCGTCGATAACTGTCCGAATGTCCGTCTAGCTTTCTTACCGTGAGAGTACTTGGGTTAGAGAGCGTCGATAACTGTCCAAATGTCCGTCTAGCTTTCTTACCGTGATAGTACTCGGGTTCGAGAGCGTCGATAACTGTCCAAATGTCCGTCTAGCTTTCTTACCGTGATAGTACTCGGGTTAGAGAGATTCGATAACTGTCCGAATGTCCGGCTAGCTTTCTTACCGTGATAGTACTCGGGTTAGATAGCTTCGATAACTGTCCGAATGTCCGTCTAGCTTTCTTACCGTGATAGTACTCGGGTTAGATAGCTTCGATAACTGTCCGAATGTCCGTCTAGCTTTCTTACCGTGAGAGTACTCGGGTTAGAGAGCGTCGATAACTGTCCGAATGTCCGTCTAGCTTTCTTACCGTGAGAGTACTCGGGTTAGAGAGCGTCGATAACTGTCCGAATGTCCGTCTAGCTTTCTTACCGTGATAGTACTCGGGTTAGAGAGCTTCGATAACAGTCCAAATGTCCGTCTAGCTTTCTTACCGTGAGAGTACTCGGGTTAGAGAGCTTCGATAACTGTCCGAATGTCCGTCTAGCTTTCTTACCGTGAGAGTACTCAGGTTAGAGAGCGTCGATAACTGTCCAAATGTCCGTCTAGCTTTCTTACCGTGAGAGTACTCGGGTTAGAGAGCTTCGATAACTGTCGGAATGTCCGTCTAGCTTTCTTACCGTGAGAGTACTTGGGTTAGAGAGCGTCGATAACTGTCCAAATGTCCGTCTAGCTTTGTTACCGTGAGAGTACTCGGGTTAGAGAGCTTCGATAACTGTCCGAATGTCCGTCTAGCTTTCTTACCGTGAGAGTACTCGGGTTAGAGAGCTTCGATAACTGTCCAAATGTCCGTCTAGCTTTCTTACCGTGAGAGTACTCGGGTTAGAGAGCTTCGATAACTGTCCGAATGTCCGTCTAGCTTTCTTACCGTGAGAGTACTCGGGTTAGAGAGCGTCGATAACTGTCCGAATGTCCGTCTAGCTTTCTTACCGTGAGAGTACTCGGGTTAGAGAGCGTCGATAACTGTCCGAATGTCCGTCTAGCTTTCTTACCGTGAGAGTACTCGGGTTAGAGAGCGTCGATAATAGTCCGAATGTCCGTCTAGCTTTCTTACCGTGAGAGTACTCGGGTTAGAGAGCGTCGATAACTGTCCGAATGTCCGTCTAGCTTTCTTACCGTGAGAGTACTCGGGTTAGAGAGCTTCGATAACTGTCCGAATGTCCGTCTAGCTTTCTTACCGTGAGAGTACTCGGGTTAGAGAGCGTCGATAACTGTCCGAATGTCCGTCTAGCTTTCTTACCGTGAGAGTACTCGGGTTAGAGAGCTTCGATAACTGTCCAAATGTCCGTCTAGCTTTCTTACCGTGAGAGTACTCGGGTTAGAGAGCTTCGATAACTGTCGGAATGTCTGTCTAGCTTTCTTACCGTGAGAGTACTCGGGTTAGAGAGCTTCGATAACTGTCCGAATGTCCGTCTAGCTTTCTTACCGTGAGAGTACTCGGGTTAGAGAGCTTCGATAACTGTCCAAATGTCCGTCTACCGAATAAACAATACGATTAGTGTTCAAATGCTTATTGTAGTAAGTAAAAAAAGAGTAAAGTTTGTTTTATTTAACGACGCCACTAGAGCACATTGATTTTTTATCTTATCATCGGCTATTGGACGTCAAACATATGGTCATTCTGACACTGTTTTTTTTAGAGGAAAACCACGTAATAAGTGGGTTTTTTTTTTTTTTTACCCCTACCACACTTCGTCAAAATTTCTCCCAGTTTCTGTCAACCCATGGCCATGATTTTTCACCAAACGATGCATCATGGAACACTCTTTAAACGCATATATAACAATTATTCCCCCGGTTTGTTTTCATCAAGTTATGTTCAAGCAAAGTTAGCGGAAATTTCTTATTTTGTTCAGTATATATATATCTTGGTCTGGGTATTTGCAAAGGTAAAAATTACTTTCAAAAATTTAATTTCGCATTTCACTTTCTGTTGAAGTTTATCATGATGGCCTACTTTCAACTAGGTGTTTGCTAGGTGGTGTGTGGTTATGTGCGTGACGGTGTGAGGATTACTTGTCCGCTTGTCTGCAGTCATATCGACTAACAATAGAAGAAAAAAACCATACCACGTTACTGCAGGTGTCGGCTTTCACAACTGTGGCCAAACAATGTATTGTCGAACGTTTTTTAGTTGGGAATTCAGACTCGTAACAACACTGTACACGCTTTGAGAGGAAAGCAAGGTTTTGTATTTTTATTTGACAATGAATTAGGGCAGGGCGGCGATAATCAGGGGCGGTGCAGAGTCAAACACAGCAGGGCGGCACAAAACGGGGGCAGTGCGCAGCGCCCCTCTGTTTATTACTAGCTAGAACACTGAGTAACTGATAGCCTGAATGTGGAACCACTGCTTCATCGAGTGAAAGAAATGTTTTATTTAACGACACACTCCACACATTTTATTTACGGTTATATGGCGTAAGACATATGGTTACGGTCCACACAGATATTGAGAGAGGAAACCCGCTGTCGACACTTCATGGGCTACTCTTTTCGATTAGCAGCAAGGGGTCTTTTATATGCATCACCCCACAGACAGGGTAGTACATACCACGGCCTTTGATATACCAATCGTGGTGCACTGGCTGGAACGAGAAATAGCCCAATGGGCCCACTGAGGGGATCGATCCCACACCGACGGCGCGTCGAGCGAGCGCTGTACCACTGGGCTATGTCCCGCCCCGTTTCAGCGAGTGAAGACGCTAGAGCAACACTTCAGTGAATAAAGACTAGTGATGGTCAAATTATCGATTATAATGGAAAATTGATTGGTTAGGCTCTACCGATGTCATGGTCGATTATAATAATCCATAACAGATTGTCGAGGAAAATGTTAACAGTTACTGTCATTGTTCCTCCAGTTTAGACGATGGTATTCGTGTAAATATGGTTGGTGTGGTATTTAGTTTTGTGTATACATATACAAAACAGAGCTGGTAAATAATATGTTTTGCATGTATAATTAGCAGATTGTATAGCCCATCCCGGCGAATACAATACGTTCACTGTTCTTATAATTCAGATCCTTCTGATGTTCATATAGTTCTAACCCATTGAAAGAAAGAAAGAAGTGTTTTATTTAACGACGCACTCAACACATTTTATTTACGGTTATATGGCGTCAGACATATGGTTAAGGACCACATAGATTTTGAGAGGAAACCCGCTGTCGCCACTACATGGGCTACTCTTCCGATTGGCAGCAAGGGATCTTTTATTTGCACTTCCCACAGGCAGGATAGCACAAACCATGGCCTTTGTTGAACCAGTTATGGATCACTGGTCGGTGCAAGTGGTTTACACCTACCCATTGAGCTTTGCGGAGCACTCACTCAGGGTTTGGAGTCGGTATCTGGATTAAAAATCCCATGCCTCGACTGGGATCCGAACCCAGTACCTACCAGCCTGTAGACCGATGGCCTGCCACGACGCCACCGAGGCCGGTCTAACCCATTGTGTAATGGAACATTCATTATATGCGATGATCGATGACGAAATTCCAACCAATTTCCAACAATAATACAGACTGACATCAGTGTCCACGCGTGTATTAAGAGTTATTGTACTGGTTAAAACCTCGACATTTGCGTTATTTAATTTAGTGACCACTATTCCTGCAGATTAGCTATAACTATTAGCTGTATGCTATCGTAAAACCGTCACTACGACACACGGTGTAGCCTACGATGGTTTTACGATATCGTTGCGGTAAGACTTCTTCATAAGTATGGGCACAAGCTTTTAATAAATTTTGAACAAAAAAAAAACGATTTCGTTTCTGCGTAACCCGTAAACTATGTAAATGGTCTCCTAAATATAATGCGCGAACAAAAAATGGTTTATACAAAAACAGATTTCCGCGAGAGATGCGCGAACGAAACTGTCGATCTCGCCATTTTGAGGGGCCTATTTTCCTGAATAGTCTCCAAAACGTTGAAGGCACATTCCTCAAGTCTATATGGTGCCATAGATATTATGTACGAAAATAAAGCATTGACACTATTTGTGACGATTCCGATGTTTTCTATTCAAACAGCTGAGATATGCACCTACGGAAAGTCAGGCTACAGGTATGCAGGCAGAATTGGAAAAACCAAATCAGGACAAAGGTGCCAAATGTGGTACATGGACAACCCTCACCGACACGCGTTCAAGTTGGAGGCAGCTTTTCCCGAGAGGCGAACAGACCGGGCTTACTGTCGTAACCCTTTCGCATCCCAGACCACACCCTGGTGTTTCACAACCAACACTTCACTGAGATACGAGGCGTGCAACGTGCCATCTTGTCGTAAGTATATAAAAACAGTTTCATTGTGTTTTAACTAACTAGTCAACCAGGCATACTGTCGTAGCCCTCAATCATCCCAGACTAGACCCTGGTGCTTCACAACCAACACTTCACTGCGATATGAGACGTTCAACGTGCCAACTTGTCGCAAGTATATAAAAACAGTTTCATTGTGTTTTAACTAACTAGTCAACCAGGCATACTGTCGTAGCCCTCTATCATCCCAGACCAGACCCTGGATGCTTTACAACCAACACTTCACTGCGATATGAGACGTTCAACGTGCCAACTTGTCGTAAGTATATAAAAACAGTTTCATTGTGTTTTAAATAACTAGTCGAACAGGCTTACCATCGTAACCCTCTATCATCTCAGACCAGACCCTGGTGCTTCACAACGAGAATCGCACATTCTGCAAGATGGCATCTCACGTGAGCTGCAACTGATTTACTTCAGTGTCACTCTGACTGAGAGGCGAAACGAATACGACCCTCGTTTACATTAAATATGCTAATACAGACTCAGTGTCCCACGTTGAGCATCAAACAGACGAAGTTTAAAATTGTGTTTTCCTTTTAGCTACCGAGTTCGATGTATTCACCGTCCAGGTTTATAACACGAGCAGTATGGGGCCTTTTGAAAACCAAGAGCAGTGTTTTTACTGGCAGAACTATGAGACATTGAAATCAATGGACAGTGAAAATACGACTGTTGCATGCGGCTCTAGATCCAGGGTGATCACTCTCTGCAATTACCTTGATGAAAACAGTACATACCACTGGAATTACGTCATCATGGACTGTGGTACGTCACATCCTTCTAATGTCTGGCTATCATGGGGCAGCTTTAAGCAGTGCATAGTTCTAGTCAAGTATTTGGTGGTTGCTGTTTTTTGGTTTTATTCATATATTGTTTGCTGTATGTTGTTTTTGTTGTTGATTTATCCTTTGTTGTGGATATATATATATATATATATATATATATATATATATATATATATATATATATATATATATATATATATATATATATATATATATATTTGTTATTCTTCGGGTTTTTTTTGTGTGGGGTGGTTGGTGTAAACAATCGTGTATATTTACTCCCCAAACTACATTCCGTTAATATTACACACCCTGTACAATTACAATCCGCTATTAATGTTTATAAGGACGTTCATGACAAACCGGAAGGATCCACTAGTCAACTTAATAAAGCCCCCAAAAACTAAAACAAAAACAAACATCAATAGCTACATCTCTAACAACATCACTCACCGCAAGAGCGGGACACAGCCCAGTGGTAAAGCGCTCGCTTGGTGTATGGCCGGTTTGGGGTCGATCCCCGTCGTTGGGCCCATTGGGCTAGTTCTCGTTCCAGCCAGTGCACCACGACTGGTATATCAAATGCTGTGGTATTTGATATCCTGTCTGCGGGATGTTACATATAAAACATCCCTTGCTACTAATGGAAATTGTAGCGGGTTTCCTTTCTAAGATTATATATCAGAAATGCCAAATGTTTGACATCCAATAGCTGATGATTAATAAATCAATGTGCTCTAGTGATGTCGTTAAACAAAACAAACCAACAAATTTTACATCATTCACCTATAAATAACAAGTCATTAACTTTCTTTTTTTTCTTGCAACTATAGCAAACTAAACATTTTACATAATATTATCTGCAGCTGTACTGATGGATAGAAATAAGGGATCAACCTATTACCAAAAGAGAAATAATGACTGCAACCAAACTTCTCATCCACAGTGTCAAGGAGATAACCAAGTGATATGACACCAACGTTTATAAGATGTTATTTTTTTGCGCCGTCGGTCTGTGATCGATCTCCGTCGGTAGGCCCAGTGGGCTATTTCTCGTTCCAGCCAGTGCACCACGACCGGCATATCAAAGACCGTGGTATGTAGTGCACTGTCTGTGGGATGGTGCATACAAAAAGATTCCTTGCTGCTAATCGAAAAGATTAGCCCATGAAGTGGCGACAGCGGGTTTCCTATCTTAATATCTGTGTGGTCCTTAACCATATGTCTGACGCCATATAACCGTAAATAAAATGTGTTGAGTGCATCGTTAAATAAATCATTTCTTTCTTTTCCAAGTTTTATACAGACATTACCGCGCTAATAGTGGATTTAGTTTGGTCTACCATTACAAGTCGCACATACCACACAGTTGCATACAATGTCACTCCTTTCCCTTGTCTTACAGTTGCGCCAACCACTACTCCACACACTACAACTACAACTACGACAGTGGCACCAGCCACCCAACAAAGATGCCCCATCGAGACGTCCAATGCGACGTGGGGCGAAAACCGGTTTCAGTGTTGGTGCGGACGTCAGTACACAGCGGAGGACTTGGATTCGGAGAGTGTGGAGTTGATGGAGAGGATACGGAATTACCTCACTGTCGACAAGACGAACCTCACGAGACACAGACGGCTCTTCTACAGCGTGCCCGACTACAGACCTTCGTCTATGGTGATGGGCACGTCGTCCATCATCATCATCTGCGTCGTCTTGACGTTCATGACCTTGGCCGACCTCTCACGATTGGTGGGCTGGGTTTATGAGAGAGTTAGCAAGACCAAGAATTAAAGTTGATATCTCACGTTTGTTGGGCTGGGTGTATGGGGAAGTTAGTAAGACCAAGGATTAAAGTTGAAACCTCACGTTTGTTGGGCTGGGTCTATGAGAGAGTTAGCAAGACTAAGGGTTAATTTCGGCTACGTACTACAAACATTATGGCGATCACAAACACATTGGATATACGGATACTGGTATCATAAAAGAAAATGCATTCAGCAATAGTCTAGTCACTCAATAACTAACAATCAACCATTTGACTCGTGCCTGTACCTACAGAAATTTCAGATGTGTGTCAATGGTGAAGGTGCTGGGGGTGGGCACCTGTAGGAATCTCAAAGTGCATATGTGGAAGATGAGCATATATAACAGATAATACTTGTTAGTCTACGTTTCAATACGGTACGTAGTTACCCATTTTAAGCATTGCATCCACGTTCCACTCCCTGAGAACTGGATGCGCCATTTTTAAACATTGCACCCCTTCCCTAGAAACATCCATGTTCTTTACCTATCAGGTTCAAGCACGTCTGTCCTGAGCACCCCCTCTGAGTCCCACTGGAAATATGTCCACGACAGGAATAAACATGTCACAACAGACTGACAGTGTTTTTGCCAGAAAGAAAGAAATTTTTGGGTATGGCGCTATCGAATTGAATGCAACCACAGTCAACAGGGAGTATGGGATTCTCCCCCAGAAAAACATGGGATAAAATTAGTGTTAGGGTTAATGAGTGCTTGTCTCAGGTGCTTTGGACATAGAATCGAACTGCCTTTGTGGACCCAATCATTGCAGCTTGACTGGTATATCAAAGACCGTTGTTGTTATTAATCGAAACATGTAGTGTAGGTTTCTCTGTGACTGTATGTCAAAATTACTAAATGTTTGACATCCAATAGCCAACAATTAATACATAACATTGCTCTAGAGGTGTTGTGTTATGGCCGTGAGATATGATAAAATTCAACAACAGATGTGTAAGTAAAATTATTTAGATGTTATTTAATGTATTTATAGAATCTATGTCGACTATTTCACTGTGTCTCAATACTTCACATGCAATGACTCGATGTTATTTTAGATTGTTTTGTATTAAGTGGTGATGTTTATATATATATATATATGAGATTTTAATACACAATATGTGTGTCTGGTTGTCTGTTGTTGATTTAATACAGAAGACCTTTGTTTTGTGTTAGTTTTAAAACCTATTTTAATATTTTAATCACCTAAATTAATTTAGTGTTGATGAAATAAATATTTTCTTATTGTATTGTGTACATACAGATGAGTGTCACTCTATATATAATTTTCTAAGAGTTTCACCAGATAATTGTGTGTTTTTTATATAAATTGTTGTAAGAATGGTGTGTGTTTGTTTGTTCAGCTTGTTCAGCTTGTAAATAGGGGAGGACCTACCTGGCACTAAGTTCCCTCCTGCTCCCTGGGTTGACCGTTTTACTATAATGTGTGGGTTTTTTATTATTATGAATGTATTATTTATCCATATGATAATTATTTTCTTAGTTAATAAAGAACAAATTTCAATTTAACAGGGCAGGATATTGGTCTGTACCCTCCATACCAGATTGTGTACTTTACCCGGTATGATGTGGTAGGGTTTATAGATTAAAGTGTCACTGCGTCTTATGAATGCTTCATCTTGAATATTTTCTCGGTCTACACAGGGGGCGCGTGCGGTTTCACAGTGGATCGTCGGAATACATTTCGTTCCAGCCTACGACTCCAAGCCTTCTTTTTCATGGGTTCTCCTATTCCACTACAACTTCATGCTCTCCTAGCATGATAAATAATGGACGCTCTCTTAGCGTCCTATTTTTTTTCTTTTTAATATTGTGGAGAGTAGTGCAGCTGGGCTGGTGGGAGATGGGGAGGCGGGGGGGGGGGGGGGGGGGAGAAGCTTAGTGGTTATGCGCTTTAGGTCGTAGGGAGAGTTACTAGTCCCTAATAATAGACTTAAAGTATGATAGCTTATATATTGTATCATCAAATAATTTTAATTTTTAATCCCCCACTTACTTTATTTTTAATATTTTTCCAAATTGTCCACTTCAAACTATTTTTCCGTCTGGGATCATATGAATGGCCCTGTCAGTGGCTTAGTCCCGAAGGGACGTGCCCGAAGCCATAGGTGTGTAGGCGCACGAAGAACGAAAAAAAGACAGAAGACCTACAGTCTTTCTAAATCTGTTCAAACTAATAATCTCGGGACCAGTGGTCCACGAGTGCTGTATAGTGAGAGAGAAGAGGGTGTAGTGGTCTTACACCTACCCATTGAGTCGTTAAAACTCGCTCTGGGTGGGAGCCGGTACCGATGGTCCGATGGTTTTACCACGACACCTCTTAGATCTTGCAGACTAAGGGAGTCTTTCTAACGACTATATATATCATTGCATACTAAAGAGACTGTCCTGTGTGTGTGGTAATTGTAACATGTTTACGGCCAACATATATACTCAAAGGCAAAAGTTATTGTGACATGCATTGTTTGGAGTAATAAATTTGTGAATGGATTTATGGATGTAAAGAAAATGTGCACGAAACAGCTCAAAGAAATGCAACCAAGCAATTGTTGTAGTCATTGCATGCTTTGTGCACGAAACATGGAATAATCGGGGAAAATGCTGTCCAGTGTTCACCATAAAAGGTCAGACCTTCAGTCGCAAATCATTGCCACTCTGTGCAGCCTTCAGAAGTTCAGAAGTCAGAAAAACACCATTAGTGAACTGTTTAATGCAATGTCGCCATGCCACGCCTCAGTGAAAATGACAGATGGCGATTCATAGGGATGCTTGAATCTAGGACCTCGCAGCGTGACGTCGCACGTCAATTCAACGTCCACAGAAACACAATATGGCATTTATGGCAACGATATCAACAAAACAACCAGGTCAGGGACCGTCCCCGTAGCGGACGACCACCCGTGACAACCCCTCGCCAAGACACATGGATCCGAACCATGCATCTGCGAAACAGGTTCCAGCCAACACCCCTCACAGCCCGTACCATCCCTTTCTCCAGCGTTCAGTGGCCTCAGTGAGACGACGGTGCCTGGGGCCTAGTTCACTAAACATTGTGAATTTACGTTTACGTGTAAAACTTACACCTGTCGTACGTCTACGTGTACGTTTACTCCATTTCACGAAACCGGTCGTAGAAATACTACTAACTTACTTTGCACGTAAATATACGTGTGTTTTCTTTTTCAACTCATTTAACAGAAATTTGATATCTAAAGCCGATTATTAATAAATCAATGTGCTCTAGTACTGTCGTTAAACAAAACAAACATAACTTTTAAAAGAAAGAACGAATACACTTGATAACGTTTGGAAACCACCCTTTCCGGTATACCAACACATGGTTGTACCTGATAACCGATCAACAATGTTAACCAATGTAGTTAAAAGACTATATTATGGGTCAATTCTCTATATTTGCTTTGGGAGTGGGGGGAGGGGGCACTGATGGATCGGGTACAAACTCTATATCAGATTTTGGTTACAATGGTAAACATTAATGTGATAAAAAAAGCCCCCCCCCCCCCCCCCCCCCCCAACAAAGTAGTAGATATACTGCAAAAAGGGTCTGCATATAAAATGTTATATGCACCCCTTGGATCGGCAACTAAAATATATTTATTATTTATTGATTTATTATTCATCGGCTATTCGATGTCAAACATTTGGTAATTTTGACAAGTAGTTGTTAGAGGAAACCCGCTACATTTTTTTCCTAATGCAGCAAGGGATCTTTTATATCCGCTTTCCCACAGACGGCCTTTGACAATCTGTGATGCACTGGTTGGAACCAGAAGAAAAACAAATCTGTTGAATGGATCCACCGAGGTGGTTAGATCCTGTGACGCTCGCACCTCATGCGAACACTCAACCGACTGAGCTAAATCCCGCCCTGGGTGGATCAAATGACACAGGTAACAAAACTGGCTATCACTGGATTAATAAAGGGAGTTAATTTGTTAAACACTTTACAAAAACCAAACGTGTTACCATTTTATGAATTATCGAAGTGGATGTAGCAATTTACGCGTGCGACTAGTTGTGGTCTAGGGCACTCTTAGATACACGTCTAACTTTATCCGTAACTTACGTTTACGCTTCTTTGTGAAATGCTCTTCAGTCGTAGATTTACGTTTACGTGCAAAACGTAACTTACGATGTTTAGTGAAATTAGGCCCAGACCTGTATCAATGCTCAAGGTGGAAACGCTCGCTACTGACTGTTTGAACTTCGCTCTGGACCCCTCTAGTGATGTGGCTCATTTGCATATGGCAGGTATGCCCTTTTCATGGACTTGCTCGTTTCCATACCTTCGGACATTTCTCTTTCCATGTTATAACGTTTCATACACGGCAGTAAATATTTATCATCAATTATCTTTGTGTTTTGTGTGCCACAATAACGTTTGCTTTTGAGTATAGTTTACGACTAAAACTACACATTAAAGACATTTTCGTGTTAAGAATATCGGTGTGTGTTGGCTATGAACAAGGTGTGCGCTGTTGTTCTAATGTTTCTAGTAGCCCATACAGGATTTTACCTCCCAATCATTTCGTATAGACGAAATAAAATATATAGGTACATTACGAAGAAAATGAACAACTAATGCCACAGACATTAGGACATCGCTGCAAACAAACTGGATATACCAACACTGGTATTCTAAACAAGGACATTTAATATGTATGCTGTCGCCAAAAAAAGGGTTAAACATGTGTTTTGTTTAATGACTCCACTAGAGCACATTGATTTATTAATCATCGGCTATTGAATGTCAAACATTGTTAATTTTAACATAATATAGTCTTAGAGAGGAAATCAGCTACCTTTTTTGTTCATTAGTAGCAAGGAATCTTTTATATGCACCATCCCACAGACAGGATAGCGCCACAGTCTTTGGTATACCAGGTGTGGTACACTGGCTTGGACGAGAAATAGCCCAATCGATCCTACATCCACCTCACACTAGGCTAGCGTTTTACCACTGGTCTACGCCCCGCCCCCTGGCGCTAAAAACAAAACGTGGGGAACATCATACAATGGCTGTAAACTCAGCACAGTGGGCCTACCTTTGAATACGGTATATTGTTTACAATAACAGCATCTGCATATTTAGTCTAATGTGTGTAATAGCTCGCTTCATTTTATTTTCTATTATCGGAAACACACAATGGCGCTGAAAACGTCGAACAGTCCCTTTAAATTATTTATCTTGTTAAGGATTGTCTCTTATTTATTTTACGTTCACTGGCGTAGGAAATGGGGGAAGGGGAGGGGGCATGTACACCCCCACACACACACACACTTCAGATATTTTGCATTATATTTGCTTTATAATAGTGTAAAAGTGTGCCCTCCGCTCCCCCCCCCCCCCCCCCTCCACACACACACTTTTTGGCACATCCCTACGCTCGTTATGTTCATTGGGGTATAAAAATGAAAACATCATCAACAAACTGTAAATCGGCGAAGTAAGGAAGGAAGGACATGTTTAGATATTGAGAGAGGAAACCCGCTGTCGCGACTTCATGGGCTACTCTTTTCGATTAGCAGCAAGGGATTTTTTTATATGCACCATCCCACATACATGGTAGCACATACCACGACATTTGATATGCCAGTCGTGGTGCACTGGCTGGAACGAGAAATAGCCCAATGGGCCCATCGATGGAGATCGATCCTACACCGACCGCGCATCGAGCGAGCGCTGTACTACTGGGCTACGCCCTGCCCCCATAAGTTAACGAATGTTTCTTTTCTTTTATTCGTACCAGATGAACGTAAAATAAATAACAGACAATACTTAGAATTAAATTTAAAACATACTTACTAATAATAAGGCTAAAAGTTCATATTTTATTTTAAATCATTTGTTGGTTCTAAAACAATAACGCTCAGTAAGACAAAATATCAATGTCAAGTGACGTCATGAGATATGACGTTCCCAGACAACGTAATAAGTTGCGTTGCTACGGCTGGACCAATGAGATGACGTTATATTAATATTGTAATGAATGCAACGGAAATTTAATGATTACAAAATAAAAAGAAACTTGCCCCTTTACTAAGATTATGATCGATGACAACTAGACTGATTCAAGTTTGTTTTGTTTAACGACACCACTAGATTAACTAATCATTGGCTATTGGATGCCAAATATTTTGTAATTATGACACGTAGTCAGCAGAGGAAACCCGTTAATTTCTAAGGCAGTAAGGGTTCTGTTATATAGTATATACACTTTCCCACAGACAGAAAAGCACATACCACGGCCTTTGACCAGTTGTGGTGCACTGATTGGAACGAGAAAAAACCCCACTCAGGTGAATGGATCCACGGAGGAAACGCAAGCACCTCAAGCGAGAACTCAACCGACTGAGCTAAATGACGTAATTTTATATGGGCAAGTTATCTAATTGAGCCTCACGAAAAATAAGGGTCGTGTTCCCAGAAACAAATATTTTTCTTCATAGCATGACAGCATGCCAGAGTACTGAAGACATTTTTTTTTTTTTTAAATAAATAAAATATAAGATGTGTGCAAGAGAGTTTATAGCTTTTTGTCTGTTTCTTTTTTTTTAAGAAAAAGAGAATATGCTAAGCAAATCTTCCAGATGTAAGAGGTAGGAAGTCGCATACTGGTAAAGCGTTCGCCTGTTGCTCGATCGGTGTAGGATATTTCTCTTTGCAATCAGTGTTCCTCATCTGGTGTTACACATGCTGTGGTATGTACCATCCTGTTTAGTATTTAAACATGTAGTTGTTTCAGATTTCCTGTCACATTAGCTCGTTCGCAAGGGAAATGTTACAACATCGAAAGACCACAACGAAAATATTCAAACTAATATAATGAAGAACACCCCTCGCTGTGAAGCAAAAAATGAAGGAAGTGATTAATTGCTCCCTAACTTAGATTATGCGGAGCCATATTACCACATGTATGAATGATGTTTCTTGGTAACATTTCAGATGATGACTTTTTTAATAATTATATTACTGATTACCTTTTAGACTCCTTTAATATGCGGGGCGAGACGTAGCCCAGTGGTAAAGCGCTCGCTTGATGCACGGTCGGTTTGGGATCGATCCTTGTCAGTGGGCTCATTGGGCTATTTCTCGCTCCAGCCAGTGCACCACGACTGGTATATCAAAGGCCGTGGTATGTATTACCCTGTTTGTGGGATGGTGCATACAAAAGATTGCTGCTAATCGAAAAGAGTAGCCCATGAAGTGGCGACAGCGGGTTTTCTCCCTTAATATCTGTGTGGTACTTAACCATATGTCCGACGACATATAACCGTAAATTAAATGTGTTGAGAGCGTCGTTAAATAAAACATGTCCTTCCTTACTTTAATATGCACACCTTTTTTTATCAGCTTTATTGTACACCTTTTTTTTATCAGCTTTATTGTACACCTTTTTTTTATCAGCTTTATTGTACACCTTTTTTTAGCAATTTTTTTTTTCATTTTATTTTATTGATCATCGAGCTGTTTTGAGTGTAACAATGACGAGATTCCAATAGATTTATGCCCACCTTTTTTTTGTGAAATATCTTTAAAATGTTTAATGAGCTTCCAATTTCAATTACGCGCCCTCTCCCCTTTCAAAGTTCGTAGATCTGCACCTGGTAACTTATGGGCGGCATATTTAGTCCCAAGAGTCAAATAATGGAACAAATATATCACCACTAGCTGTGGCAACGCCAACGTTTAGATAATATATAGTGTTAATCTGCTATGCTATTTCTAATAACTATCCTGGGTTTTACTTGATTTGTTTTCTACTGTGCTAAAGTTCCAACTATTATCAATTTGATTTTAATTATTACCATTATCATCATTATATCACTTAACTCATGAGAGCAACAACATAATTATATATTTAATTACTATATACAGCGCATTTAAACAAGGAAATGTTTAATATATCTTAAATGTCCTATGTTAAGGTTAAAAATATAATATACTGAACAGCATTGAAAACGCACCACCAGTTGATGATAACAAATGTGAATGGGGTCGTATATCAGCGTTAAAAATATCATTGAATAAGTACCAAACTACTGCTGAGTAGTGCTGTCCACAAGTTCGAATTACCTCGATCGAGTGATAAGTTTATGATGCATGTAATGACCACCACGTATATGATGACAATCTGACTGAAAAACACTGTTTCCGATTTGACCACACATTTACCTAAACATGTCCAAATATCACCCGAATAACTTCGAGACAGAGGTTGTGTTTGCACAATTACTTCCATACTAATGAAAGTAAAGCATATTTCAGTTGTAAATTTAAACACATATATAGTTATTTATATAGCAATGTCACATGCCATGAATCCTCAATTAAATGGGACTTCTACACCAGCTCTCGAAAGATGAAGTTGTGTTGCGCTAACGTGGAGATTTCTCTTGGGCCTTTGTCTAAGTACCGCGTGGAGCGCAATGGATGCTCGGCGGTCATTACGCTGTTTTACGGCGTTGACAAGCCGCGCCGGTCAGCGAGTAGGAGGAGGCGAATCAAGGCTTCACGGGGGTGGGGGGTGGGGGGGTGGGGGGGGGGACCTAACCTGGCGGCTCAACCGCCATGGTCAGCTCCATCTGCTTCGAAGAGGAGGACGAGACAAACAGGGGCGGTTCAGGGGGAACCAAAGCCGGTGGCTCAACCACCGGGGGCGGTTCCTTCTGCGTCGCCGCCCTCATCCACTCGACTGGAGCACTCGCCAGGAGCGGCCCAGTGAGGCCAAAGCTGTCAGCTCCCAGCGGCGGTCCAGCGGGAGTCCAAGAGGAGGAAGGTGTCAACGGCTACCATACCGAAGATGTCTGACCTACCCGACTGGAATCTCGTCTGTGACAAGCTGCCAGCGAAGTACCGAGGAGCGATCCAGAGGGACTTCACCAACAGCTCGCAGATCAACGGTCCGTGGAGTGAGAAACACTGGCGCCAGCTTCCATCTATCCAAGGGAATTCCAGATTCAAGGAGCCCACTACTCGCATAAAATCTACGTGACAGCACAGCGGGACGGGCTGTTCAGGCAGGGACTCATGATGTCATCCATGGACAATACGACCATTCACCGTATTCTCAAGATGGTGTTGCAAAGCGACTACCTTGAAGTCATAGACAACTACCGCGTCTACCTGACTGAAGGACTCCCCAACTTCAGATCTGAACAGCCCATCAGCTCGCCATGAGTCCCGCGGCGCAACCCTACCTAGGACATGTAACCTCCTTTTTTGGGCTTAGTTGGACTTTAAATTTTTCGGCCGCGGATCAAAATTCTTATGTTTATTTTTTTGTAAATAGTCCAACGCACTTTACTTTGGCGCCCATTCAATTGCTCAAATCACCTTAAAACCTTTTAGGCCGAGCATTCAAAAATACTTTTGGGATTTAATTTCTCAGTCCAGACATGTGTAGGATCAGCAGGTTTTTCACTTTAGGACTTAGGTCTTTGACCGACCACTAAATTTGTTATTCCAAATCCTGCCCACCTCAAACTTATCCCTTCCCCCTCCTGGCCCGGACTTAGTCACTGGCGAAAGTCAGAGATTAAGCCTGTGACTGGCGTGCGTAAAGCTTTCGTGACATATACGCACGTAAAAACTTTACCAAGTTCAAGTTCAAGTTCAAGTTCTTTATTGCGTTAAAGGGACACGCCCTAGTTGTTAACCATTACGCCGTTGTTTTTCGCTATTAAACCCATTTTTTCCACAAATAAAATTGCACTTTACTTACCGTTTATTATTTAGAATATACATTTCCATTCACCTGGAGTGTTTTTTGGTACTCCTGATAATCCTGGTGTTTGTAATACCACAAAATGCATTTTTCGTATTTCATAAAATGCCACGGGCCTCTGAGAAAAAACCGTTGAGCAGACAAGGTCTAATCTATTTTTAGAGGGGATATTCCCATTTCAATGTCACAGACGTTGGTATACCACGTGACCGTTATCATTTTGGTTCGGTTTGTTTTCTCGTGCACGGTTCGCGCAATCAACATCCGATTTGTTGTCGTTTGCTTGTTGTTCATTTGTGAGATTTTTCTTCACAGTCCGTGAACATTTTCAGTAACAATAAAGTTCAGACAAGTAAGTATCTCAATACAAAACGTTACAAACCCTTAAAACCAATCATTTTGCTAAGTCTTACGATATCTGGAGAGGGGATACAACCAGGACAGAACAGTTGGAACATGTCCAGGAGAGATGAAAGGAACGCACCCCAAGTCTGTGCGCACTCTGTGAAATTTGTCGTGACGTAGGCATTGTTGTGCTTCGAGCGACATCTACCGGTGGCATCAGAATACTAACTTTCAAAATTATTTCAAGCAATTGGGACATGGGGATTCCCATGGTATTTATCGATATAAAACCTGCTTTTTCACTCCATTTGATAAAAACTTGATCTAAGTGTGTTACAGGTTTGTAGATTAACCAAATTATAATTTATTTTCGCTGGATGGAACTAGGGCGTGCGGCTTTAAGTTTTCCAACTTATCAGCATTATAAAAATGAAATACAATATTATGTACAATAGTGCGGAACAATGGTGGAGTATGACTTGCATAAATAAAATACATACACATATACCGATAAAACAATCCATCTATATGTATATATAAACAATCGGCAATATGAGTTACACAAATATAGATCTATTAAGTTGTTTGTAGTAATAGCATATCCCTCATTTTGTTCGCCTGTATTAAGTATTTGCCAAGGTTATTTATCTCCTTATTGTTTGTAGTTGACAATAGCTGTATTAGTTTAAAAGCACCAGACCAGATCAATTAAATACTCCACTGATTTTTAGTGCAGCACACAAACGACACACGATGTTTAATTAATTCCAGATCAATTATCCATTAGACTGAACACAAGTCAAGAACATATTTATTACATACAACTTATAGCAAATATACAATGAAAAATACAGTCAAAAAGGCTTAACGTCCACAATCAGAACAAGCTGTTACCATCGCACTTATATATATAATAGACTGCCCGCGTAACATCATCCGTTAAAGGACAGAGGAAATTAGGACAAAGGAAATTGGAACAAAAGGAATTGGACAAAAGAAATTTCGACTGATTTTATTTCGATTGATTTGTGGCGCAGAACATATGTTTCGATACTTTGTTTGTAACTACATGTATCGCGAGATTATACGAGATATTACGTGACTATCAACCTGAACATAAACAACACAGTGTCTTTTTTCTCTCAATATTGAAAATGCTTCAAGTTAAGCTGCTAACTTTATGTTTTGATTAAAATGCACAACTATTAAGTACATCTGATGTTGTCCGTCTTGAATGAAGCTATGGAAGATATTATGGAAGCGTGTGCTTAAGCTGTTATTTCCACCAAAACATATGGACTCATGGATTTTGAGAATGGACTCATGGATTTTGAGAATGGACTCATGGAAATGAGCCAGTTCAGGAGCAATGAGTCCACTGGGGGGGGGGGGGGGGGGGGGGGGGGGAAATGGACTCCTGGGGGGAAATTCCTTAATGCTACCCCTGCAACCTATATAACAAACTAGCTTATGGTTCGAATGTTAACCCATTTTAGTTGCACTAGCTGTTGTTAATTTAAAAACATAATTTAAGCACCGACGTTAGGACACGAGACGGACCAGAATGTAATATTTTCATCATGCGCCCGAGGTGTAAATATCGTATTTTTAAAAACAATCCACGCATTCTTGTTTCGCCCGGAAATGTATCGACAGTATGTTCTAAAAAGATATCAGCACGATCCCGATCATAAGGTATTGACGAAAATAAGATTAATTAGCCCTTTTCTGCATTTATCGCAGATCTCTTATCCATTTACTCCCATTGTTTTTTCTTAACGGGATTTCACTTCCGTTGCAACATTTCGACAAAATTTACATATGGGACTCAGTCTGGTTTTTTTTTACCTTGTCATAAGCGCTCGCTAACGCTCTCTATTATATAGGTTGCTATATGGAATAATTTCAAAAAGCATAAATTGTCTAATGGTGGTGTAGCAGGAATAGACTTGCAGTCTGGTAATAAGAAACTATGATTTGACTACATATATGGATAAACAATATAATATAAAACATATTGTTTTACAAACACTCACCCTAAGTGACCCCTGCGCTTAAACCCTTTACTTTAGTGAAACAAACGAATTTGAATGGAGGTCCGTATCACCACCAG
>NC_054712.1:1192065-1197065 GCF_016097555.1 Gigantopelta aegis | reverse complement strand
TCAAATAACGTATTTCCATGTGCATACGACATTATTCCATAACGAAAACACGACAAAATATGGCATATTTCCACGTAGCTATGCTAAAGGCTTTATGAAAAAGTATTTAAAAAGTAACAGAACTGCTTATGTAGTAATGTACTAAGTGAGTATAGAAGTGAAATTTTTGGAAAAAAGTTAAGAAAGTTTAAATTTTTAATTTAATTTATTAAACAATTTTAAGGAATATTCAAAACCGCTAATTGAAAAGTCTGCAAAAACATTTATATACGTTGGACAACAACGAATGTGCTAAGAATATGGGAAAGTGCTCACCGCGTTGTTTACAACCTTGAATTGTAAACTATTTCGCGAACTCCATTTTTTGCACTCCTTTCCTAGAGGGAAGGAGAATTATTATTCACAAAAAAAGATAGTTAATTAAGGAAACAATTTGTGATGTAGTCGTTCTTACATCGATTTGAACTCGCAACACACTGAATATACACTCGCTGTTTATTATTTTCGACTAAAATTTATAATAAGCTAATTTAAAAAAACACAAAAAAACGTTATTTATGTATAATTCCAATCTCTAAAAATCCCATTATTATAAACCCTTGGATTGGTTAAATTCGTATCACGTGATGATAAAAACTGGCATTCATAGCACCATGAATCTCAGTTTAGCACTATTTTTGGCTATATAGCCGGAACTACTTTATGAATTATGTCAACAAAGGAATCCCCGAGGAATTTCCTTGAGATTCTATTTTTAGACATCAAACAGTAATCGTCTGCCGTCAAACTTGTAAACATCTAAAAATCTTCACATATAAATTATACCATACAAAATAGGTCGCTTCAGACATTTTTTATTAAAGGTTAAAAGTTATTGAAATTACTTACGTTACATGTTTATAGTGAATTCAAAATCCCACAGCTAAAAATCAATTTTTTCGATCCAAAAAAAGTGTACAATTCCAATGGAATTTGGTCTTTTACAAAAGCGATTTCAAAAACAAAATTCAGTCAGTTCATGCCAACCATTAGCAGTAACGCGCATTCAACGGCATTGTAGTATGACGTACACGGTACACAACACATAGCCACTGCGATCCAATCTTTAAACGACTCGGGTTTTGAAACTAGGCATATCATGTACATGTCGGGACACAGGAGCGAATCTTCATTTCGAAGCTACAACAGAGAATGTTCCTTTCCAAAAACGAAACATCAGCATGGCACTGTCAAATGTCACGAATACTTGTGTCGCACCACTTGAAGTCACACATGCCAAAAACATCCTGTGTTGCCACTTCCACAATTACAAGGCCAGTAAACACAGAAACTCGCGACACACCTGTTTCATCCATTTCCGGAAACATTGAAACCACTTTCTCCATGTCAAATCTATCAACACATGGAATTTTCACGCACTCAAATATTTTATAACTGTAATTTCAACGTCGTAATTGGTAAATCTGGCCTCAGACTAGAGTTATCCACCCATTTGGTTGTCCAAAATACGGAAGTTAATGCGAGAAAATATAGTTTTCTTGTGATGTGATTAATGGCTGGGGAGCTGCTTAGTATACTGGATTGTTACACTGGGTTTGACAGGTGAGAGGATGCAGTTAGTGAATATGTGCACTTGGTTTACACTGGATACTGCATAATGTCCCCCAGAGCACATTGAAGTCATGCAAAATTTGTGTAAAATGCACAGAAATGGGTGTGATTCGGTCCCTTAGCCCACGTGTGTTTGTTTACATTGATATAACGCGGAAAAGAGCTGGACAACAGATGTCGTCCTTTGGAGTGTTCAATGGGCCCAGGCAGGTAATGTTTCCCGTGAAATGCTAATGGCCTGGTGAAATTAATAAAAGTGCTACAGCCACTGGGGCTACATGAGAATACATAGTGAAATTAATTGTGGTCTGAGGCCTGATATAGTAGGATGTTTGACACAGGGTGACACACTTTGATACCTAATTGTGAGGTAACAATGTCAGTTACAGCACTCAAAATGTACATGCTAATTGTCCAGATAGGTGGAAATCTGAAACTAAATCAGTTGGGTGGTGAATATTTTATTTTGTTTAATTAAATTAAATTTTATTATATTTATATTTTCAAAATTTGTAATTTCACAAATTATGACATAATTCAGCATGCATTGTACCCCTATCAGGTCATAGGTCATTCTTTTCAATCAGGCTGTATCCCTACCACCCTATGAGAGCCTCACTTTGAAGGTTAAGGTCAAATAAGTCAATATGGAGGATTTCTTCAATGATGTTTGACACAGGGTGACACACTTTGATACCAAATTGTGAGGTAATTATGCCAGTTACAGCACTCAAAATGTACATGATAATTGTGCAGATAGGTGGAAATCTGAAAGTTATCAGTTTGGGTGATGAATATTTTATTTCTTTAAATTAAATTAATTTTATTATATTTATATTTTCAAAATTTGTAATTTCACAAATTATGACATAATTCAGCATGCATTGTACCCCTATCAGGTCATAGGTCATTCTTTTCAATCAGAATGTATCTCTGCACCCTGTGAGGGCCTCACTTTGAGTAATTGAGCTAATTGAACAAGTGAAAATGGAGGCTTTTTATCAAAAATACCAGAGGGTAATTTTTTCAAAATGTGATCCTGGGCCAAATGGTGAATGTATAATGTGGAATGGGCCTCCCAGAGCAAATGGATATGGTGCTATTAAGTTCAAATCACCAATCACAGGCCAGTATCGTACAGTAAATGCTCACAGATTAAGTTTCATGGTCTTTAATAAGGAGATGGACATAGATGGCAGTGACATCAGTCACCTGTGCCATAACCGTCTTTGTATGTTTAAAGATCACTTATCTGCTGAGCCACATGCAATTAACAGCTCGCGCATACAATGTGTGAACCGGGATGTCTGTCAGGGACATGGACATACCCTCCCTGCCTCTTGCATCTCAGAATGCATAACATATAAGAATGTAAAACAATAACAAAGTTTAATTTAAAGAAATATTTTATGTCATAAAATCACATATAAATATCACATATAAATATCACATGATACATTTATTCAAAAGCATAACATTTATTCACATTACTATTTTTTATTGTTTAAAGTCAGTCTTCAATGTCTAGGGTTCATATCCACAGCAGAAATGCTATCATGCAAACTGATAGTTCCTATATTATATGTATCACTTGAAGGTTTGTGACAAAAATTACTTTGAATAACTGTGGTCACAGGAGTTGTCTGTTCTTTGACTGTCAATATCTAATAATCCTTTCTTGTAGTCAGCTTGTTGATCTCTGTGCAAATGTTTATATCGTAATGATCTCTAATTTTACTTCCTTGCTGGACTAAGTGCCTTTTAATCACCTGTGGATTGTTTTGATATCTTTTTTGATAGTCCGACTCTTTGTCCATCTGACGCAGTGAACGCCTCACCCGAGCTGACAGTTCGATGCCACAGTACTTGCACTTTTCTATCATGGATGTTCCCGGGGCGTTGTTCAGCCTGTGGTGGTGGATGCAGCTCTCCCAGTCATCGTTCGTGAATAGTTCACATTCTTAGGTAAGGAAACACTGAGAGAACGGTTCGCAGCCTCACATTCTGTGTGTCTGTATACAGTTTCATTTGCTCTACAGCTGAAATACTTAGTTTAATCTTCAGAAGTTCCAGTACTAACATTTTAGCTCATTTTCATTCATATTCAGCTCTGTGATTCTGTGTGTACCCAGGAACATGGATCGGACTGCCACCAGTTTGTTCGTTATTCCTCCACTGCAGACGACCGGTACCGCGAACACTTTGAACAGTCACCACCGTAGCACGAAAGTGTCGATTGCAGGACCTTTGGTAAGTTTCGTTTCAGTACACCGATATTACCAGTGTGTAGTTTCATCAGTTCTTTAAGAATTTAAACTGCACCTTGCTTTCATATCCTGGCTGAATACCTTCTGTGCTTCACGCTTTTGTTCACGGGTGTACCCAGTAAACATGTCGGGACTGAAGTTAGCTTTGTAACACTTACGAAACTGACTCTGACCTAAGTGGGTTGGATCGGCTAGCCGCTGCACTTTCCACATTGGATGTAGAAGTTTCAAAGCACTACTAACAACTCCAGCAGATGATCTGGAATCTCCATCTGTTGTGACGTATTTTATGAGAATACCTTGTAAGAGCCAAGTCTGTTCCGATATCTTTTCCCATCTCGTATTCCGACAGCGGAGCAAATGGCGGCAAGTTTGCTGTGCAGTCAGGATGACCACCGGGACACGTCACATGAATACCTTTGTTTCTTAACCAGGCTCCGGTCCACAAAAGTTTATTCTGGAAGCAGGCACTACAATGAATTTTCTCTCAGTCATTGTTTCACACGCAAGTCCTATATCTTGTGATGCATTCTGGCCCCGGTTTCTTCCGACTTGTTATTGTCGTGGAGTTGTATCTCCCCCATCCATGGCTATGTTAATTTCATCACGTTCATTTCCACGTTTCATGTTAATGTCTTTCAGTAGCTCAACTTTTTGTGCCATATCTTTTTCATTTAGATCTGTTACAGCCGTTGATACCTTGTATGATGTTCTCTGCATACTGCTCCGACACGGTGGTGGAATGTCCATGCCCTGCCAATAGCACTCTCGCTCTTTGTATTGCCGACGGGAGTATCTTGGAGACCGATAGCAAGACCCACATTAGTTTTTGCTGCATTGGGCCAGGTTTATTTGTCTTCACCTCATTGTACAATTTGCTTTCAGGAGCAGTGAAGTCACAATTCACACAGTGTAGTGTGACTTTCCAACAAAGACCCCACTTAACCTCTTTTATATTTGCATTTCAGGCTCGTCGCACTCAGGGGAAGCTGTTGAGTGGTATCTGAAAGCTGCATTCCATGCATCTACCATTCTGTCATGTCCATTATTCTCATGCTTCTTTGTCTTTACACTGTTGTTCTTCTTTCATTTCAGACGCAGTACATGTACTCGTAATGGGAC
>NC_054712.1:1157422-1191865 GCF_016097555.1 Gigantopelta aegis | reverse complement strand
TGGCTAAAACTCCTACCTGCAGCCTATCAGTCGATATAAACGCCACGGATATAATTACTACCACCCCTCACCCTCAAAGTGAATCAGAAAAAATGGGGGTCTAACTGCTCATTTCTGAGATAACGGGTAGCGTATATATGACTACCCTAGTTCCACACAAAATTCGAGTACTTGTTTTTTACAGGTATCCAGTACATGTTTCAAGCACAAGGCTACTTGACATTTTTTGCCCACATGAAACGGATTTTTTTTAAGCATGCTGTTTTTTTGCCCGAATTAAACAAAATTGCCCGATTCTGGATAACAACATATATTTATATTAGTATTACTACCAAACAGCTATATAGGGCTGCTAACGAATCACTAAGAATGTTTACATACATGTATTAAAACTAATTTTGAGGGTAGAACGATACAAATACCTGGTAAAAAAGGTCTCAGGTTAACACATTTTGCCCGAATGTCTATCTTTTTGGCTCGAATGTGAAGTTTTGCTATAGTATCCCCCCTCCTCCCCCTGTATCGTACGCGTATGCCTTTTTATTCAATCAACTCTAGTCTACAGTATGCACTAGAAGTTAAAACCAGTGCAGGGTTCCCCTATATTATGTTTAGTTTCACAATTGTGGGTCCAATCTCAAAATTGAGCTGAACTGAGAATTTCAACATTTCACGGGGCGTGACGTTAACACATGCGTATAGTCTCGAGCCAACCTAGGTTCTTCATATTTCACGGGGCGTGACGTTAACACATGCGTATAGTCTCGAGCCAACCTAGGTTCTTCACATTTCACGGGGCGTGACGTTAACACATGCGTATAGTCTCGAGCCAACCTAGGTTCTTCACATTTCACGGGGCGTGACGTTGACACATGCGTCTAGTCTCGAGCCAACCTAGGTTCTTCACATTTCTATTGAACATACATTGGGTGATGAATCTGTCATCTGTAGAATTCCACACACCTTTTATAGTTAGTTCCAGAATTATGTGCTTGTAAACGGGTGTGATTTATTTAAACTGTGTACCATATATATTGACGGGACGTTACGTTGGAACTTGCCCTTGAACGACCGGCCTCGGTGGCGTCGTGGTTAGGCCATCGGTCTACAGGCTGGTAGGTACTGGGTTCGGATCCCAGTCGATGCATGGGATTTTTAATCCAGATACCAACTCCAAACCCTGAGTGAGTGCTCCTCAAGGCTCAATAGGTAGGTGTAAACCACTTGCACCGACCAGTGATCCATAACTGGTTCAACAAAGGCCATGGTTTGTGCTATCCTGCCTGTGGGAAGCGCAAATAAAAGATCCCTTGCTGCTAATCGGAAAGAGTAGCCCATGCAGTGGCGACAGCGGGTTTCCTCTCAAAATCTGTGTGGTCCATAACCATATGTCTGACGCTATGTAACCGTAAATAAAATGTGTTGAGTGCGTCATTAAATAAAACATTTCTTTCTCTTTATTTTTGCCCTTGAACCACCCTCTGTTATATATCGGTTGGATGTGCACTACTGAACACCGATCCTCGTCGGTGGGCCCATTGGGCCATTTCTCGTTCGATAATCAGAGGCCGTGGTATGTGCTGTCCTGCCTGCGGGATGCTGCAAAAAAGGATATCTTGCTACTAATGAAACAAATGTAGCGTGTTTTCTCTCTAAGATTATGTGTCAAAATTAGGAAATGTTTATCATGTAAAAGCCGATGGTTAATAAATCAATGTGCTCTGGTGGTGTCGTTAAACGAAACATATTTGTTTAGCCACTGAAATGATGCTGAACAAAGTTTGATGTTTAGATTACAGTGTCTGTATATTCAATGTGATTGTCCAAGTTGTTGTCGTTCTCATTTTGTTAGTAACCCAAACAGGATTTGGTCAAGTTGCAAGTTTATTCATTGCATAAGCATATGTGACAAGTCATAAGCATACGTGACAAATACACAGAGGATTCATCACGAGTAGGTTTCTTTAATATGGAAAATATCAACTGAGTCGACAAATACCGATTAACTTGACGAGGTTGATAATTTACATATTAAACAACACGAGTAGCGAATTCTATTTATCCTATAACACTAGTCTTATAGAATAACATTTTCATTAAATGTTTAGTAAATCACAGTACTAAAGTCGATGCCATCGGTAATATGACGTTATCACAATTAGCACAATTTAGTTTGACATCACGAATTGTAACTAAATATTTGAAAACGTTACGCTCAGGTACACAGGTCTTGTTGGTTTGTAAGCAAATGACCCATTCATAGCAACACATTACCTAGAGACCTTGCATATTAGCACACTATTATTAACTGGGTTATTACACTAAATTATCACATGGGTTTATGACATGGATATCATGGGTAAATTATAGGATAAATATGTATATATATATATATATATATGTACTGTGATTTTTATGGTACATGACAAAAACACAATACAAATACAACTATACAGTATAAAACTAGATTAAATCAAGTTATTTCTTAAAGTATTTGTCGGAATAAATAGTTTCAAAGGTTATTGAGTGTTTTAATATTTCCAGTAGTTAGTAATTGGATTAGCTTAAACCACTAGGTCGTCTGTAATAATACGCTTTAGTGGTGTTTGGTCTTGGATCATTAAATCGTTGACATTTCAGTATAAAATGGAATTCAATCTTCGATTCCATTAGGAAATAAAGTGAAGGTTAATAAATTACATACACTAGACTAACCAGAAACACATTTAGTATACAGCCACTGATGTTTTATGCAGGGGCATGCATTTGATATGTAATTTTAATCAGTGCACAACGTCTCTGTTAGTCGGCGACATTGTAACGATGGCAACATCTCCTTTAAAGTATCATACTCTAGTTCTGAAACACTACGGCGTTATTTTCACCATTCGACCCCTTTTTATAATTGCTCTTACTTTTTTAACGTGCCTATATCGAAAAGAAGTCCAGGCATTGATCATTGAAATGAGACATTACTTAGATTTCATTGTTTAGATTATTCATTTCCGTAGAACCGAAGTGTGTCTGGTCATCCTGGTGTTTCTAATACTACAGAATGCATTTTATAATATTTTTAAAAACCCTCAAAACGCACGCTCCTCTAAGAAGTAACACTTGTGGAGAGAATCTCTAATCTACTTTTATGAGTATATTTTCCCCTTCCAATATGACAGACTCTTGTTTCACTCTATTGCAAATTAATACAATAGTGTTCAAGTGTGTAGATTGACCAAACTTAATGTTCATTTTCAGTGGGTTCAAACTGGGGTTTGCGACTTTAAACCGTGTTTGGAATATGTTTACTGGTGAAAAACGAAAACACCACTATTAAGATGTATGATCGAAAGGCTGCAGGCAACTTGTAAATGTCGTTCCCACTGCGGTTAAAAGGTTATTGCAGGTGTTTCTCACTTTGACTTGGTGTTTCTCACTTTGACTTGGTGTTTCTCACTTTGACTTGGTGTTTCTAGATCTTCACTCTATATGACACGCGTTACTTACATTGTTTGCTTCTTTTATGTCCAGTGGTAACGCGCTCGCACGATGCGCGGTCGGTCTGGGATCGATCCCCGTCGGTGGGCCCATTGGGCTATTTCTCGTTCCAGCCAGTGCACCACGAGTGACATATGAAAGGCCGTGGTATGTACTATCCTGTCTGTGGCATGGTGCATACAAAAGATCCCTTGCTGCTAATCCAAAAAAGAAGCCCATGAAGTGGCTACAGCGGGTTTCCTCTCTCAATATCTGTGTGGTCCTTAACTATATGTCCAACGCCATATAACCGTAAATAAAATGGGTTGAGTGCGTCTTTAAATAAAACATTTCCTTTCTCCATTCCAGCCAGTGCACCGCGACTGGTATACCAAACGCCGTGGTATGTCCTACCTTATCTGTGGGATGGTGCATATAAAAGATCCCTTGCTGCTAATAACAAAATTATTCTTACCAAATGTTTGACATCCAATAGCCGATGATTAATAAATCAATGGACTCTAGTGGTGTCGTTAAACAAAACAAACTAACTTTAACTGTCTTTGTGTTATTTTTGTTTTATCACATATTTCTATTTTTCAGAGAGATAAACAAATGTCCTTATCTTTCGGCGAATACAACAACAACAACAACAATCACATTTGACCTCTGGGCCAAGTCGTGCTAGACCGTGCAGTCAAGGGAAGTCTGGGATAATTTAAAATTCGGGTTGAATAGATGGGTGTCTGATAACTGCCCGCTTAAGTCTAGGGTATACTACCACGATTCACAGGTATCTAGCACAGGCAATCTCCGACAGCGTCATACAAACTAACCCATTCTTCCACGCTTCACCTGTTACGAAGTAACACACCTCGAATCCAGTAAAACAGTCTACTGGGTGGTGGCTTCTCGTGTGTCACTGTGTCCCACAGTTCTGGGTATTTCACACAGGTACATGTAAGTAAGTTATATATATATATATATATATATAATAGTGTGTCGTTTAACCACAGATGACAGCATTAAAGAGTATTTTTTGTTTCATTTAATTATTTACTATTATTATATTATATTATTTTTATAAATTTGATTACGTCAAATGTACAAAGTCTCGTTTTGTTTTTCACTCATGTAACTACACGTATTTCCAATGTTTTTATACCCGCGCTTATATATATATATATTCAGCCGACAGTGTGAATTCAGAGAAACAATGTTATGTTGTAAACAATTCCATCAACCATATAACAGGATTTAATAATAATTTTCGGGTGCAGCTACTTTTCGTGTAGCCTCCACCCCCTGCTCAAAGCGATTTTGCTACAATATATTTTCAGAACATGATCGGAACACCCTGTAGAAACATCCGTCGAAACACACTAGACCCCTGACCCCCACATCATTCCCCTGCGCCGGTCCCCTATCACAGATGTCGTTTAATATAAATAAATAAATTTGTGTACGGAATTAAAAAAAAAAACCGTCGCCTGATGCGCAGTCGGTCTTCGATCGATCTCCATTGCTGGAACCACTGGGCTATTTCTCGTTCCAGCAGTTTTCCACGACTGGTATATCAAAGGCTGTGGTATGTGCTATCCTGTCTGTGGGATGGTGTATGGAAATGATCCCTTGCTACTAATGGAAAAATGTGGCGAATTTCTTCTCTAAGACTGTCAAAATTACCAAATGTTTGACATCCAATAGCCTATGATTGATAAATGTTTTCCTTTTTTCCTTTTCAAATGTTTCCCTGAGCTCCGTGGTCTAGTGGATAAGCTGCTGGACAATCAAGCTGCCGCCAGTGGTTCAAATCCCGTCAAAGCTGGCTCACACATTCATTCATCTTTCTCATCTATCACCCTCTGCCTATCATTCATTATCTTAATATAAAAAAAAAACTTTCCAATTTCTCCCACGATTTCAATCTGGTTCGACCCTTTCTGTCAGTTTCCTCCGACTCCTCCGACTCTGTCTTCTGAGCTGTCCACACCATCGCCTACCTGTCTCAACGTCCTCCACGGCTGCAGTCTCTGTGTATTTCCCTGCACCCACCTGGCATCCTCGTCCTCTGCCGCTAATAAAGCTGGTCTTACCCACTGCACTAAAAAACAGCCGCCGGTAGTAGGGGTGCATAGTAGGTGGTTACAAGTGCCTGTTAACAATGCCAGAAGTAACTACTCCCCGAAGTGGTCAGACTAAGCCCACAGTAAAAGCTGATGGGGAATGGCAGGTGTGTGGCACAGATAGCCACAAGAGACAAGCACCTGTCGCGGTTGGAGAGACAAGGACTGGGATGTGGAGGTAGCAAAAGAAGTTGAAAGATAGGAGGTGTTGCCAGATCGGGAAGAAATAGGTGGAATTCAAAGGCGAGAAAGGAAAGGGGGCAGCAGTGGGATAAAAAAAAATGTTTTCCAGTGGTGTCGTTAAACAAAACACACGACTATACACATCTTGAATTTTCTCTACGTGAATTTCTAGACTTTAATGTCATTGTCACGGTTGTTCCCCATTCAGCTAGTAGAACACTAGTCTTAATTATTGCCAAGAGTACAACATGGTAGGATATATTTGTGTTTTCAAAGTTGTTTGAATGGTCGTTAATTGTCTACAGTACATACAATTATCTTGGTGTCACCTTCTCATATCTGGGTAATTTTAAAATGGCTATTTCAAACTTAAAAGGTAAAGCCATGCAGTCTTGGTATAAGCTAAAACAAAACCTCAGCATAAAGAATGAACTACCAGTTAAAACCCTTGTGAAAATGTACCACACAATCTCTGAACCAATCTGTACATATGGATCAGAAGTGTGGAGACAAAATATATTTAAAAATAACTATAATGACATTTTCACAAATTGGCAAAAGTCTCCATGTAATAAGGTCACTGTCAAAGCCTGTACATGTATGTTAGAGTTACCCAAAAGGGACTGCAACATAGCCTCTTTGGCAGAAGTTGGTATCTACCCAATGAGCATTAACATTATGCAAATGATGTTACAATACTGGACGAAACAGCAAAATGCAACTAGTGATACACTCATTTTACAGGCTTTCTAAGAAGATAAAAAAAAAAAAAAACGTAAGCAAACTCATCCGAAAATGTCTCGGACATTTTCAGTTCAACACAATCTAAGTAAAACATTAACTATCTCAGTCACACAAGACATACCTCCAACAGCAACATATATCTAACAATTTGAGAAACAAATTTCAAGAATTATTCATACAATGCACAGAACAGTTTCATA
The DNA here is from genome assembly GCF_016097555.1 of Gigantopelta aegis. Lineage (NCBI taxonomy): Eukaryota > Metazoa > Mollusca > Gastropoda > Neomphalida > Peltospiridae > Gigantopelta > Gigantopelta aegis. The sequence continues at coordinate 1,185,141 of NC_054712.1, read as the reverse complement.
AACTGTAATCATATAGTGAGGTAAAACAAAACATCGAATTATCAGATTAGTAGCTGCTTGTTAAAAATGTTAAAACTGGAAAAGCTCTGACTATAGTGCTGTCGGAAATAGAATAAAAATTATTTTCGTCGATTATTTCTTACAATATTAAACAAGTAAATATTTTGTAAATATCTATTTAATGATAGTCTACCTAATTTAGCATTTACTTGTTTTGGCTCTGATTGATGTACAAGAAATGTGTCAGTAAACAGGTGATTTGTGTACTTTATTGGAACAGACTATAACACATTTTGGTCAACATGTGTCAGTTTCATTGCTGTTAAAATATGTGAGGGACCGTTTTTGATGACGGTTTACCCCAGTCCCTCTCCAAAAAAAAATATTGTTTGAAATTAAGATGCCCAGAGACGCGTTTCCATGGAAATTTCATATTGTATATTCTGGGTGATTTTTTTTTTTTTAAAGTCATTAAAAAGACACTTCACGTTGGCGGGATGGGGGTGCACATGATCCTCGTGATATCCTCTGGATCCACCAAAACGTGTGTTCCCATACAGTTTGATTTTGATTCACGACACCACTAAAGCACATCAATTAATTAATCATCGGCTACTGGATGTCAAACATTTTGTAATTCTGACACGTAGTCATCAGAGGATACCCATCGACTGAGTTAAATTCCACCCCCTGGATCCACCAATGATAGTTACTCTCTTCACTCTTTCTTCAACCCAGTTATCTCGATTACTATGATGTTATAAAAGAAAATGCAATAACAGCTAATGGAGCATCTCTTATTCATTACAGGTTCCAGTGTGCTTATGAATGAGGCTCAAACTCGTACCCATTAGAGAAATAATGACTTATTCAAGAAGGTATTATGCCCTAGTGTTCCTAGCGATGTGTGTTGTCTTACTTTATGCAATCCATGGGTACTATTCCATGCTAAGCTACAACAGGCTTCGGCATAAGCCGTTTTACTATATCGATCAACAAATGAAAACAAGAACAACTACTTCATTAAATCACGCAGGCCGGTTACCAACCCAAGAGAACCGTGCCAATGCAACCAGGTTTGGTAAAAGGACCAACGCTGTTGACGTTTCTTCAAACAAATTCTGGTTAAGGAATATAACTAGAAAAGGTAGCAAAGATGATAAGCGGGTTAATACTGATGGTTTCTCAAGCATCTCCTTACGTGTACGCAATAAAGGCAAAGTCAAATTGGCTGACGATGTTGACAGTCCATCTGCCAAGCCCGTGTCTGCGAGTAATCGGTATAGTAATAAGAACAAAGAGGACAGTGATACTGGCAGCTCTTTAGACACCCCTTTACCCTCGAAAACAAAAAGAAGATATGGCAACACAATAGTGAGCACCCTCTCGCTGGTCCTGTTCACCACTTGGTCTGACGATATGGATGGAGGAGTGAGGAACAACACCTGTTACAACTGGGGATCCTTGAGACCTCTGGTTCACCCTGTCCTCTTCACAAACAGTTCTTCGGCTGCTGGGCAGTGTAAGAAAAACGGCTGGACGATTCTTCCTCTCACACAGACAGCTGCTGGAGGGGCACCTGTTCTCAAGTTCATGTTCTCCGAGATCATCTCAAGGTTTAACTCGACGCTGTACGGCTACTCAAACGGAGACATCCTGTTCGGAGACGACCTTCTCCAGACTCTGTCGGCAGTTCACGTGACGTTCAAGACTCAGACGAGTCCACTTCTTGTCGTAGGCGTCAGAACAAACGTCAACAACGTTAAATCACTGGAGGCCTCATCTTCCAAGAACCTTCGCGAGGCAGCAAAGAAGAGAGGCAAGCTCTTCATCAGCGTATCTGAAGATTATTTCATTACCAACAAGGCATTTCCATGGGACGGGATCCCCGAGGTGGTGGTAGGACGAGTTGCCTACGACAACTGGCTGGTGTTGGATTCTATTCACAGGGGTCATACAGTCATAGACGCTACGGAAACCATTCTTGCAGTTCATCAGACGACCCGAAAGGGTAATTTCCAAGGACGTTCCAACCGACGCTATCCACACTATAATCGAGAACTTCTGTCTCGGCTACACAAGAATATTTACTACTCGGCCGGATCCACGCAGTGTGTTAAGATCATCACGAAGTATTCGATGAACGGTGAAATATTTGCCTTGAAAAGAAACAGTGTACCAACATTTTGTCAAAAACCTTATGGTTGAAATAAACATTTTATTTGTTCAACTTCATGGTATGTTAAATTATTATACTTTCTTGTTTAAAAGTCGCAGACTAGTTTCAACTCGGGGGGGGGGGGGGGGGCGGGGAGGGACGCTAAGGTTGTTTAATCTGCAAACCTGTAACAGAGTGAAACAAGTGTCTGTGATGTTGAAACCTGAAATCTGAAAACAGCCTTAAAAATAGATCAGAGTTCGTCTCCATGACCGTTATTTCGCAGAGGTACCTCCCTTTCTAAAAATATGAAAACTGCATTTTGTGGTATTAGCAATGCTGGCATGACTGAAAACATTTCCGATGTACGGAAATGAATAATCTAAACAATAAAATCTAAGTACTATCTGATTTCAATTATTAAAAAATCGGCTCTAATAGTGAAAAATACGCCGTAGTGTTTCGAAACTAGGGTCTGTCGCTTTAATGTTTGAACACTGTAAACTATTTCCGTTTAACGGAAGCATATCGCGACCTACAATCCTACGAAATGAGGGACATCAAGTGATCTAACCTGCGGTGAACTCATTCCCAGATAGTGCAATCCCGTCCCATCTGGTGTATCAAAAGTCGTGATATGTGCTGTCCTGTTTGTGGGGAAATACATACAAAAGACCCCTTGCCGCTAATGGGAAAACAACAATGTAGCGAGTTCCATCTAAAGACTACGTGTCACAATTACCAAATGTCTGCTATTCAATAGCCGATGACTAATTAATTAATACGACTGGTATATCAAAGGCCGTGGTATGTGCTATCCTGCCTTTGGCATGGTGCATATAAAAGACCCCTAGCTACCAATGGAAACGTAGCATGTTTCCTCTCTAAAACTATGTCAAAATTACCAAATGTTTGACATCCAATATCCGATTATGAATAAATCAGTGTGCTCTAGAGGTTTCGTTAAACATAACAAAATGTTGACTTGTGTCCTTTTTGTGTGGAAGTGCGTGTATGTATGTATGTATGTATGTATGTATGCATGTATGTATGTATTTTTACCGCTAATGGAAATAAAGAAAAAAATACCTAGCGGGTTTCCTCTAAACACTACGTGACACCTTAATCGGATATAAGCTAAATATAAGCAATATAAGTTAAATTGAAATGAACTCCGATATCGTGTAAAACGTGACGCCATGTTGGGTTGGAAGGATTGTTGCGACTAGGTATAAAATTAGATCGGGCTATTTTAAACAAGCTACATCACGAGGGCAACCCAAAACCATTGAACTGTTGTAGAGCGTGACTGCTTTGTACGACCAAGAAACACGTTTTGTTTAACGACCCGCATTTTGATATACGGTTTCAAGTCGTGAAATATATATTATGATTGCATACTTAGCTTCAGTTGCTGGCGATGGGGGGGGGGGGGGGGGGGGGGGGGGGGCGGGGGTGTCAAGTGGCCACTGCAGTACTACCACATACGTTTCGTGTTTCTTGTTAGTGTAGTGTTCCTGTGTTTTAAGACTTGTATGTCGTTTAATATTTCTTTCGTTTTATATTTTGTTTGTGTTTCTTTAACTACACTAACCACATTAAACTCACTATTACAAGAAGCTGAAGAACCTTTCATATTAAGGTATTTATAATTTATAAAGTGGGGTCCGAGAACCTATTATAAGTTAATACTTATGGACATTTATTCGGGTAGTGCCGTAAATAACGGAGATTACCGAACGTTCAACGATTCAATGATTGCCGTGTAGTAAAAACCATTTACGAATCACCTCGGTTGTATAATATATGTTGTATTTTCTGTAACTTGTACTTTCCTGTCCTGGACGGGGGAGCCGGCGTGCGCTACAACAGCTTGCTCTGAATGTGCACGTAAAGCCCTATGACCTGACCTGACCTGTCCTTGCTTCCAACAGAATGTCATTATATTTGTATAAATATTACTGGGGATCAAACATTAGATGTTTCGGGGTTAATGTATAAATATAAATAGTATCTATTGGACATTTTTAATAACGCGTTAACGAGATAATCAGACGTAAATATGTATATTTTAAAAACCAACAAAAAAAGAAGCAATAACACCCCCAAACGTCACCAAGGAAGATGTGTATCGTTTCCAGGGATAGATGATAGCATTGATATGTTGTCAGGCTCTCAACACGTATGAAGCCTGGATTTAGTTTCTGAACCAATGGCTGGATGATTAACTACGCCCTAGCACGAGAAATATATCAGCTGTTGGGTGTCAGACTGAGGTGAATTATCTTCTCAGTATTGGCAAATGGCAGTTATGATAGTGGGGGCGGGACCTAATGCGCGGTCGATATAGGATCAAACCCCATAGGTGGACAAATGTGGCTATTTCTCGTTTCAACCAGTGCACAATGACTGCTATACCAGATGACGTAGTATATGATATCACGTCTGTTGGATGGTGCATATAAAACATCGCTTGCTACCAATTAAAACATGTACAATGTTTAGCGGTATTCCCCTGTAAAACTATAGGTCAAAATTATCCAATGTTGGCATGCAATAGCCGATGATTAATACGTAAATTACTAGCATCGGTGGCGTAGTGGTTAAGCCATCAGACTACAGGCTGGTAGGTACGGGTTCGCAGCTCGGTACCGGCTCCAACCCAGAGCGAATTCTTAATGCCTCAATGGGTAGGTGTAAGACCACTACACCCTCTTCTCTCTCTCACTAACCACTAACAACTAACCCACTGTCCTCGACAGACAGACCAAATAGCCGAGGTGTGTGCTCAGGACAGCGTGTTTGAACCTTAAGTGGATATAAGCATGAAAATAAGTTGAAATGAAAGGAAATACCTAAATGTGCTCTAATGATGTTGTAAAACAAGCAAACTTTTAACTAAGAAATATATGTATCCTTTCCCAAGACTAGACGATGGCACTGATATGTTGGGAATCTCTCAGTATTTGGTCTAGCTTGTTGGTATTGGCAAACGGAACATACGGATACAATCTAATTAAAATTAGCTCCACTATTACATGTGGATCTAACACCAGCCAGTTGGAGCTCATGTCCACCAATCAAAACCTTACTTGCAGAATCCTGCCAGTGATTTAAAACTAACAACACTGCGTAGTCCCCAATGTCCAGGTAGCATTTCGTCTGTAAATAATAATTTAAATATTGACCAATCACACTTCGCCTTTTATAACGTTATTTGGGAGCATACAAATTCTAAAAATATCGGGCGAGTCTATTTTAGTGGCCGCAGTACTGCGAACCATACCAATACGTACGGGATGGGTTATCAGTCTTCAATTTTACATTAAAAATTACTTATTTATTTATAAAAAAAAAAAAAACCCAACTAAATCAGTCTTCAGTTTTACATTACAAATTATTTATTTTATAAAATAAAACATGTTTTAAAGCATTCGTAATTCACACGAAACATGTCGTATACCCTCAGGTTAATTCGGAATGTTTTCAAAATATTTTTAAATCGCTGGCATGATTCTGCAAGTAAGGTTTTGATTGGTGGACGTGAGCTACAACTGGCTGGTGTTAGATCCACATGTAATAGTGGAGCTAATTTTAATTAGATTGATACGGATAGAGCTAAAGATGTTTTATTTATTTATTTTGTGACACCTGGGGCGGGTCTGTATCGGTTCAATGACGATTCCCTTGACAATCTGGACCCAGTTTCACAAAACCTCGTAAGCCTAATTTACGGTCAAAGCACACGTTTTGTTACGATCATAGTTTACAAATCTATAGTAGTGTCGCAAATAGAATAAATATGAATTGCCTTGATTATGTCTTTCATATTAAACTGACAAGTAAATGTATTGTAAATATCTATTTAATGATACTCTACCTAATTTAGCATTTATTTGTTAGGGCTCTCATCGATGTACAAGGTGGTGTTTACTCTTGAAATTAAAAGAAAGATGTCAGCAAACAGGTGATTTGTGTACTTTATTGGAACAGACTATAACCAATTTTGATCGACGTGTCAAATTCATTGCTGTTGCAATATGTGAGGGACCGTTTCTGACGACTATCCCTCTCCAAAACAAAAGTGTGTGATCTATTATACCGGTATTAAAGGTGATATGTATTAAAGGTGCTATCTCCAAGTTGCATAATGACAGCTATTGGAAATAATGTTTTTTAAATTAAATTTTGCTTTAAAATTTAAAGACTACACCTTCAACTATATGCCTATAAATGATTCTAACAAAATAATTTTATCTTCTAGTAGAAAATACATTTGTATTGGAGAATCTTTATCACAAACAGATGCTCACATATAACTATGATATAGCACCTTTAAGTGGTTGCACGATTGTGTAAATTTCAAATGTACTTATATTGAATTTATATCACTAAATATGATGATCATAATTAATAATGTATGCTGCATTTCGAAATACTCATATAATTTGCAGTTTTGAATTAAAAGTGTGTTTAAGGGTAAATGAAATTGACATGTATGTCGATCAAAATATGTTATAGTCTGTTTCAATAAGAAGGAAATGTTTTATTTAACGACGCACTCAACACATTTTATTTACGGTTATATGGCGTCAGACATATGGTTAAGGACCACACAGATTTGAGAGGAAACCCGCTGTCGCCACATAGGCTACTCTTTTACGACAGGCAGCAAGGGATCTTTTATTTGCGCTTCCCACAGGCAGGATAGCACAAACCATGGCCTTTGTTGAACCAGTTATGGATCACTGGTCGGTGCAAGTGGTTTACACCTACCCAATGAGCCTTGTGGAGCACTCACTCAGGGTTTGAAGTCGGTATCTGGATTAAAAACCCCATGCCTCGACTGGGATCCGAACCCAGTACCTACCAACCTGTAGACCGATGGCTAACCACAACGCCACCGAGGCCGGTCTGTTTCAATAAAGTACACAATTCACCTGTTTACTGACATCTTTCTATTATTTTTAAGAGTAAACACCACCTTGTATATCAATGAGAACCCAAACAAGTAAATGCTAAATTAGGTGGAGTATCATTAAATAGGTATTTACAAAATATTTACTTGTCAGTTTAATATGAAAGAAATAATCGACGAAAATCTGTGTTATTCTATTTCCAACACTACTTTAGTTAGAAGAGCACGTCTTTGATTGTTGGTGAGAACACCACGCGTTATTTGTGGTTACACATGATTGTTTGCACATGTACGTGTTAACAATTTCAAGACATACGACTGGCTGCTCCTAGGTGATGACCAGGTCATCAATGACATACATCCAATGAAAACCCCTGCGCGTGCTGTAACCTCGCCGTGGTGCAGGGGTGTAACATTCTCTTTGAGAATGGCCAATACAGCACAAATTGAAGTTTAGAGTAAAATTCGGTGTCCGTAAAATTCTGTGATATTTGTATTTGTATTTGTATTTTTGCACAGTTCTTTACACTGTTTTTGTTTAAACCTTGAATTTTTATATTGATGCTGATCATCACTTTATTTATTTGCATTACCATAGTTTGACACCCAATAGCCGATGTATTTTTCGTGCTGGGGTGTCGTTAAACATTCATTCATTCATTCATTTATATTGATGGTGATCATCACTTTATTTATTTGCATTACCATAGTTTGACACCCAATAGCCGATGTATTTTCCGTGCTGGGGTGTCGTTAAACATTCATTCATTCATTCATTCATTCATTCCAATGAAAACCTACACGATGGAAATCGATTAGACTGTGACGTATAGTTAACCTGACATTCATGTGTATGTGACATGTAAGTCAGCTACAAGTTCAACGGCTGTAAATAACTTTTAATTAAAAATATATTAAATTTTTATTAAAACCTGGTCTTTGAAGATACGTAAGAAATAGAATAATGCATTCGTGTCCGTTAGATACCATTTATCTCACAACTCGTTGTTTAAAAATGTATCAAACTCGCTTTTGCTCGTTACATACATTTTAAAACAGCTCGTGAGATAAATGGTATCTAACGGCCAGTCATGTATTATTCCCTATTTCTTTTGCCTTTAAAATACTCAGCTTCCGTAATGATGTAATTTTCTGCGTGAAATTGATGCCAAACACGTGTAAACGTGTAAACTGCTCGTAACAGACGTAAACGTACAATGTTTAGTGAAATGGGACCCTGTTGTTTACGCGTGGTGTACAAAGCAAGTGGACGAAAAGAACGATATCATTTTATTCCTTTTCGTCTTTGTAAAGCACGCAGTCCTCCTTTAACCAACAAATGGAGAGAGCATTAACAGGATTGCACAAAGCATCTCCTCGGGAGTGGCTGTCCTCCCACAGACGATAGAAGCGGGACGCATCCCAGTGATAAAGCGCTCGTCCGATGCGTGGAATCGAACTCCACCGGTGGGCCGGCCCACTGGGGTATTCCTCGTTACTGACGGTGCACCACGACTAGCCAATAATAAGATTTACTACCAATAATATTTTTGATTCAGAATTATACAAATGGTTATATCGCATTGTTTTCCATGCAGGTCAGTAGTAAGATGCCATATTGGTCAAGCCTGATTGGTGATTCTTTTGTTTTGTCACGACAGTGGAAAAGAAAAGTGAACACTTATTAAAAAAACAAAAAACAAAAACAAACCCAACAAAACAACCCTTGTGACATCAGAATCTGATATCAAGCGCTCTGACAATATGCAATGTGCTCAGGTTTCAGGCACTGGATTACGTTGCAATAAACAAAGAACAATAAAGCGAATTCATGTATTATTTGCCCAATCGGAGATTCGATAACGTGATCAGACAGATAAGAAGATTAGATACTGGTTGACATTATTCTCTGTTACTGGATACCTAAAACTGAACGCGTATCATTTAAAAAAATATATTAAACAAGCCGCCACAGATATGCGCCACATTGATTATTTTGTGGCCACTTATATATTTATATTGAATTGGCGATTGTGGCGACCGCGCACTGTTATAGATATATCCTTATATTACTGGAATGTCAAAAAACATTATAGGTCATCGGAAAAATCTTTAATCCACGGACCATAAATTGAACAGGTTTATGAATCACTATGACGTTTCCTTTTTCCCGTATATAGTCTAATCAATCATGTTTTATATATCCATTAACCATAGTTAATTTTAAACTTTTTTGTAATGTAACAAAGAGAACAGTAGTTGTGTTTCTTAAAATGACGCAGAGGTCTGTAGAGGCCGTAGCTGTCCAAACATTCATCACGGATCGAATAACCGTAGTACATCCTTAATGATCCGTAGAAGAACGTAATAATCCGTTCTAATCCATAATAAATCATACTTAAACCGTACTTATTCGTACTTAATCGTAGTAATCCCAAGCCTCAAGCCCTGGTCACACTGTCAAGGATCAGGACGCCGGGTTAGCCACGAATACGATCCGGCATCATTGGTGACAATCCGTTGTGGTCCGATCTGTACCGATCCTTAGCTATCCATTGCGACCCGTAGTGCTCCCCGTTGTCAGTTAACCCCATTCCTTAATAATCCTTGGTTTATCCGTTGAAAACCGTAGTTAACCCGTGGTGCATCCGTAGGGGACCGCGGAGAGACCACTATCCGGGGTCATTCGTGAAGTTTTCATCCGTCGTGGATCCGGCCAGACGATCCTTGACAGTGTGACCAGAGCTTTACAATTGTATAGAGGATCTAAAAGTCATTACACCTTTATAATTTTTGCACATATAATAATGCTGGATGAGTAAATCAGTTGAAGATAATACAAATGTACTGTCACTGAAGAAAGTTTTTTTTACAGTCAGAGCTTGAAATACCCCATATATAGATACAAATTCATAAAAACCATAAATTGTTTGAGCACTTTTGGTTTACAGTTTCATTTGAATTACCAACTACATGTATGTTCTTAAAACACAAACAATTCAAATAACATTATTTTCCATTTAAAAAATACCATGAAATGGTATTATTAATGATGACAAAAGTTTCAAGGAGCAATTTAAAAGTGAAATTGAGCGCCAGATTTTCAAAAATTGTTTGGGCTTCTAACCTTTAGGGATACATGTTATAATTCCTTGTTTTGTGGTAACAGAAAGTTGTCTTTTTTTCAAAGCCTTCGTTTATTGATCTTAATAAATAAATGCCAATATATTTCCAGAAACAAATTATAAAAGTAAACCCATCAGAACCAGGACTTTTATTATTTTGTGTATGTTTTAGAACGTTTAGCAATTCATCATAAGTAACTTCACTTTCAAGAACTTTAGCCTCGTCTTCATTTAACTTATTTTTTGTAGTATTTTGCGAAAACATTGAATTATGTTTATACTTAGAAATTAAATGTTCTTTTGATGCAAAGAGATTTTCATAAAATTTCTTAGCTTCCAGACAAATATCACGCGTGTGTCTTAAAATAGTATTATCTTCTGACTGAATTTTTGTCGTTGACTTGCTAGTAAAATTGCTGGGGCCTAATTCACTAAACTCTTGCAACTTTGCGATCTTGCAGTGCAATGCTAAAAGACTTGCAAAGAGGATGCTGTGTTATCTAGCAGAGCTTAAGAGACCTTTGTGAATGAGGCCCCTGTTTTCTAAATTACAAAAGTTTTTTTTTTCTCTCTCATCAATCCATTTAGCTCTAGAGCGAATAAGAACGCCTTCCATCTTTTTTCTTCTTATATTTTCTAGTTCCAGTTGCTTTGCTTCTAAGCGATCAAAGTCAATATTGTCTATGTTTTTTCCAAGTCATTTATTTCCCTATGTTAAACGTCTTCTAGTTTCTTGCTTTCTTTATTCTTAAATGAGGCATAAGAAATTGTTTTACCCCGGATCTTCATAAGAAGAGTTTCTATAAAACGCTGATCATTAATCTTGAATTTTATTTCATGAGATATATCTTCTGGTGATATTGGTTCAAAACTTTTAGCAGAGTATTGCTGGGCAACCTTATCACTTACTTCTTTTACAATTTTAACATATTCCTTGTCACCCAAAAGGGAGTTATTTAATTTCCAATATGTATTTGGTTTTTGTTGGGTTGTCAAGTTGAATTTTAAGCTTATCAAAGAGTGGTCTGATCTATAACTGGAAATTATATTTGAGACACTAATAAAAACGTATACATTTTGTGAGATCAGAAAAACATCAAGTCTGGTTTGCTTAATAGGATCATTTCGTATACATGTAACTTGCTGGACTTGTGGATAAGCCTAAGGATCACGCCATATATCAACTAGATCTAACTCACCCATCATTTGTAAAACGTGTTCTCTGGCACGAGGGTTGTTTCTTGTTTGACAGTTATAGGCGTCAAGTGAATTTTGTAAAATAAGATTGAAATCTCCAACAATTATGCAATTCATATTCCCGAAAGCTTGAATTTGATCTGTAATAGTAGAATAAAAATAAGGTTCATCTGTGTTAGGTCCATATAAGTTTACAAGAGTAAACCGAAAGTCTTTAATTGTAACATCTATAATCAGAACGTTGCCATCGTTTTATCGGCAAACGAATTGTGTATTTTATAACTAAAATTATTATAAAATAAGATTGCTACTCCGAGCGATCGTTCATTATAACTATTAAAAATATAATCGCCACCCCAAAGGTATCTTACGAAAGGTTCTTTATCTCTTATAAAATGAGTGTCGTGTAGCATATAAATGGAAAAAGATCTAACCCTTAAGGAGTTGAATACATCTTTTAGTTTTTTCAAAATTACCAAGCCCTCTACAGTTTAGGGAACAAATCTTAAAGTCGCTATATGAATCCATTTTGAACAAGTAAGCCGATTTCTTGTAATATTAAGACAATATTTTCTAGAAGAAATCCATGAATATATAAGTTAATTGAGACCCTTGGGAATTCTCTATACTTGTACCTATAATTCAGGTTATCATTCTTGACCTCAAAAGTTATAAACAGTGTTAAACATATGCTATTCTTATGAACACCGCCAGTGATGTAAAGCAAATAATTAGAATATTTAATTAAAATAATATATGTGCATAATAAAACGAAGGTATTAAACATGTAAAGTCCATTGCATGCATCATTTATATTGAAACATATAAAATACAAACAAAGTCACACACTCGCACTTGCATACACAACATGAAGTAACAGAAATAGCTGTGCTAATCTCATGGGGAGATCCTCCCACCACAACCTTAGAAGATAAACTATTCAAAAGGAATAATATAAGAAAAACTATGTCATTAATATTACAGAACAATGTTGCACCTTGAAGTATTTGCCTTCTGTTAAATGAAATAATGTTAACAAAAGCACACAAAAGCACATAAATAAGTAGATAAGTAAATACGTAGATAAATAAATAAGTAAATAAATCAATCAATCAATGAAAATAGTACTTGTATACAAAGTTACATTAATTTGAAAAGCAATTTGAATTATACGTATAAATACAGAACTATACAAATATATGTATATGTCATATTAGTTGTACTGGTTGACACAGACACACAGGTCAGTGCTCACGTTGGTTATAAGGTAATCAATGTCCTGATAAAATAAGTTAATAGACAGAAGTGATAGTAATACTGTATAATTAGAACACTATGATATATAAATCTTCAAGACCTTAAACCTGATACTAATGTAAAAAGCACACGTGCGCTTTAACATAAACACACTCGCATACGAACACATGAGCATACATACGCGCATCCGCGCACGCACCGACCAACACACATATGAAAGAATGAACGAATGAAATATTTCTATTAGTTTGGTAAACAAAATTTATTACAAGTATGTAAATAAATGAAGGTATTTAGAGATATCATCAAACATTTAGGTGGCTAATCTTTCACTTAATAATACTGCGAACACTTGTTTCGGGTTATACATGAACTCAAGATACAATTTTCCCATCTCCAAATATGTATTAATTTTACCGTGTGTTTATTTGCCTTGCGGCTGGCTCGATTTTGTACATATAAAAGGAATTTCAAACATAATTTGTGAACTGCATTCTTATATAAAATATCAACCTAGATGCATAATAGTCAGATTCATACGTTTCACACTTAAAATGTAATTCCCTAATCGGAAAATAAATTGTCGGCCTCAAAATATGAAGTGATTGATTGATAAAGCCAGAATAATATCTCCAAAGAACAGTTTTCTGATCTACTCGATTAAAAGAAGGGATTGATTTGTACAATTCATAATTTTTAAAAGTTAATTTTTAATAATGATGAACTAAAATTATGAATACATAAATAATTTCGGGGAGGAAGCACTGTGTGTAACAAAATATACAAAGCAAGTCTTTTCCAAATGTCAGGCTGGCACACGTCATAATTTATTAATACTTGTTGGGTTTAATGTACATATATACATGTATTAAATAATTTGTGTTAGCTCTCATAAAGGGCACATGATCTTTAGACCTAAAATTCACACAATAATTCCTTGTAGTTTTAAATGATCGATTAATTGTTTTGATTGAATAGTCTTGCATCGGTCTCCTGGACCCCAACACTGACTTTGTATCACCCTAATCTGTTTTAGTCGAACACTTAATAAAGTATGGGAAAATAAAATGAGTCATTATCTACTTAAATGTTTTAAATAGGAAATATTATCCATAAAGATAATGTATATAAAATGTGATTGAAGACTGCCATTTTAGATTATGATGTCACTGGTCCAAGCAGGTGTTGTATGGTTGACTCAGTATTACATTTTATTGTGCATACGACAACCAAAAAAGCTAAAAAGCAGTAATATTTTACCACATAGTCATATACCTATACTAAATGGAAATTAAATAAGTACTAACATGTGCTTGCTTTGTGACACATACAAGGGGTGTGACCATTTAGCTTTAACATACCTGTACTTACTGAGTGCATGCAGTTTACATTCATTTTGTTTTTCACTTGCTAGAATCCCCTAGTGATATATAAATAGTGTTTGAAGATATATATCCTTCATATATGATTCACTTGAAAAGGCAATGGAATAAATGTTATTATTCGGGTAAATGTTTCATGGTTTTGAACCTAACATTACCCCTAAATGTCACAAGGGCCACCAAATATCAGCTTTAATATCCTTAATGTATCATAATGTATATATTTTGATGGCATATATAACATTAAAATGGCTCAAAATACTATTGTGGGTTAATTTGTACATGTCATAATATATAGAAATATCCACAGTGGCCATCTTGAAAAATGGCTGTCATGGTCACAATAGGTCATATTGAGAATGTCTCCAATCTCTAAAATATTTTCTATGATGTCTAGTATGTGTGTGTGCAAAGTCTCTAGCTTTTATCAAAACGTGCACGATTCGATCATTTTTGTGCACATATCCTCTGGACTAATAGTCTTCTTTTAGTTTTCAAAACATGTTTTCTCATATATAATTTGTGTTTGTGTCAACGCAGGGAAAAACGAAAAACAGTTTTGCTAAAAAACAGATGGTGTTCTATGAAGTTAAATAACATTCTACAAAACATTGTATGGTTTAAGGATACTGTGGTGTACTTCCATGTTAGTCCTAAAATGGATGGAAATCTCATTTTGTCTTCGTATTCAATAAAATATCACATATCTTAGTGTAATTTGTTTGACTAGTTCGTAACGTTTGACAGGCAGGTCATTTTATGACATCAGTTTCAGTAGGTACAGATATGTGGGAATAATTACCTCCCCCCATTCTCCACCCCGACCACCGTCCCACAATGGCATTTTTTAAATGGAAAATAATGTTATTTGAATTGTTTGTGTTTTAAGAACATACATGTAGTTGGTAATTCAAATGAAACTGTAAAACAAAAGTGCTCAAACAATTTATGGTGGACTTTTTATGAATTTGTATCTATGTATGGGGTATTTCAAGCTCTGACTGTAAAAAACTTTCATCGGTGACAGTACATTTGTATTATCTTCAACTGATTTACTCATCCAGCATTATTATATGTGCAAAAATTATAAAGGTGTAATGACTTTTAGATCCTCTATACAATTGTAAAGCTCTGGTCACACTGTCAAGGATCGTCTGGCCGGATCCACGACGGATGAAAACTTCACGGATGACCCCGGATAGTGGTCTCTCCGCGGTCCCCTACGGAACCCACCGGGATGCACCTACCTTGATGATTCGTGCACGGTGAGCACGGGCATTGTCGTCCTGAAAAACAAAACGTCGACCCACACGCCTAGCAAACGGGACGACAGTACTGCCCAGTGACCCTTCCTTGCACAATATGGAGGGGGGTTCTGTCAGCCATAGTTATACCACCCCACACCATAACCGATCCACCGCCAAATCTGTCAAGGGATCGCATTGTCACGTTGGCGAGCCGTTCATGTCTTCGTCGTCAGACCCGACCACGCCTGTCAAGGAAGTCCAAAGTGAATAGGGACTTATCTGAAAACATGACACGTGATCAGCGACGAATACCTCAGTTCTGACGCTCCCTACACCACTCACGTATGTGGGCAATGAGACGATTTGTCAAGGTAGACACAACCCTGGGCTGTCGAGCATGAAGGAGGGCTGCATGAAGACGATTTCTAATCGTCTGACCCGTAACTCGGACACCAGTAACCTGATGAAGTTTTGCAACAATTTGATTTGCCGCTTGAGCTCGATTTCGTAGAGTGTGCTTACGGATGAATCGATCCTATACTCCTGTCGTCGACTTCGATACATTGAAGGTGTTGGCCACTTCACGCTGACTTCTGCCTGTTTGCAGCATGCCAATAACCCGTAGAGGCTCATCGCGTTGCATACGCCGCATCCCAAATTCAAACATTAAAAATGATTAAAAACAAAACAATAACAACTGTATGATCAACCGAATGAAAATGATTGACAGAAATAATGTTCCACAGTGATTAATCGACCTTCCTGGAAATTGTCAAAATCGAGAATGACACCCCACGCACGTGTACTGGGCAACTGCGTGATGCACGTGCAAACTATGGGATGTGTTTCAGTGTGTTCATAAACAGACCTGAACGTTCTTTACTAGGATGTCTGTGGTCAAAACGTATATTCGGTCTAATAGTTGATATTAACATTAATAGTTCAGGTTCCCCTACTGTTTTTTATATATCTGTCGTGGTGCACTGGTTGAAACGAGACATGGCCCAAATGAGCCCACCGGCGGGGATCGATCCTAGACCGATCGCGCATCAAGCGAGCACTTTACCACTGGGTTACTTCCAGCCCATCACCACTGATCAGAGTCGATATCACATATTGAACGCGTCACGCGGTAATATTGCCTTCGATGGCCCAGTCTTTTAAGAAATTTTATTTTCTGTAATCTGATCCAATTCAGCAAAATATTCAAAAGTGTCATTTCATTGCACGAATTGTCTCCCTCTACCAGTAATAATGTATTAGTGTTAGTGTATTTCAGGTTCCATTAGACCAAATCAATTCCTATTGCCGATAATGTTAACGTTTACTAATAAAACTGATATAAGCAGCGTTTCAACACACCCAGGAAGTACAGCAATAGAAAGTGTGGCACCTCACATCTAATCTAGCTGCAAGAAAATGGGGGGTCACGTATCATTTAAGAGATTTAATTTATGTTTTTAATAGCAACCGTCATTTTTGCTGAAAATTGCAGTTCCATTTTTGGGGGTACCCCGCATTAGTTTCAACCTCTGGTATATACTGCATAACAACTGTATGACAAATAAAAGTGTATTTATTTATTGTTAATGGATAATAGTATTTGCACAAATAATCAATGTCACATATTACTACCAATCACACCCACAGCTGCTTTTACTCCGTAAATATTTCACGGTGCACGTCGAACCTTGACACGGTACTCTTTTCTTTGGTACTATGCAACCTTCAAAGCTTAGCTTAGTAACTTGTTTAACGTGTCCATATACCACTAGGGTTTCGAACACGGTGTTTCAAATTAGTCGTCTTGGTACACCAAAAATAAATTTAATAAAAAATCTCAAGTTCGACGCATAGTTGTTAGTTTTATATTTAATTTCAAATGTAATGCGGTAAGTATTCAATTAGAATTTCTAGGCCAAATAATTTCTAAAAACAATCAGTTTAATAAGTTGATAATACATTTTCTGGTGTTGCCCACGTGCCTAAATGGAAGGAAGGAAGGAAATGTTTTATTAACGACGCACTCAACACATTTTATTTACGGTTATATTGCGTCAGACATATGATTAAGGACCACACAGATATTGAGGAAGGAAACCCGCTGTCGCCACTTCATGGGCTACTCTTTTCGATTAGCAGCAAGGGATCTTTTATATGCACCATCCCACAGACAGGATAGTACATACCATGGCCTTTGATGTACCAGTCGTGGTGCACTGGCTGGAGCGAGAAATGTGCCTAAATGGCTACAGACTGGAAAGATCTGCCTAAATGGCTACAGACTGGAAAGATCTGCCTAAATGGAGTGTTCCGGTAATGTGATTCTTAGCTGGCGAGCTGTTGTTTTATTTTGAATTGTTACGACTCGGTTCGAAAGTGAAGAGGAAATAGTTTGTGAATATGTGTACTTTGTTTACATTGTCTATGCATATGTACACGACATCTGTGGAAAATGCATAGAATTCAGTATGATTCATTCTGTCAGGCCACGTGGCTTTGTTTACATTGGCTATGCATATACACACGACATCTGTGGAAAATGCATAGAATTCGGTATGATTCATTCTGTCAGACCACGTGGCTTTGTTTAATTTCAGATCGCGAAACCAAAACCAACTAGACAACAGGTGTCGTCCTTTTGTGGGTCAGTTGCCCTCTGGTAGGTAAACGTGTTATAAAATACCAATGACCTTTTATATCAACAAAACTGCTGGTGCTACTGGGGCTATATCGGAAAACAGAATGCAATTAATAGAAGACGTCGGAGTTCCGAACTGTGCATGATCGACACTCCGGAAACAGAGCCGGTGTAAAAGGAATGCAAGTCCGCAGGACCTCGGTTCCTAGGAAGCGTAGTCCTATCGGACCTCCATTCCTACAAATGTAAGTCCGCAGGACCTCGGTTCCTAGGAAGCGTA
This sequence comes from Gigantopelta aegis, assembly GCF_016097555.1. Taxonomy (NCBI): domain Eukaryota; kingdom Metazoa; phylum Mollusca; class Gastropoda; order Neomphalida; family Peltospiridae; genus Gigantopelta; species Gigantopelta aegis. The sequence continues at coordinate 1,166,936 of NC_054712.1, read as the reverse complement.
GTCCTATCGGACCTCCATTCCTACAAATGTAAGTCCGCAGGACCTCGGTTCCTAGGAAGCGTAGTCCTATCGGACCTCCATTCCTACAAATGTAAGTCCTACCCAGACTTGCATTCCGGATATATTTTTCTGGGTTTTTTTATAGTAAGCCTAGGACTTCTATTCCTACCGGACTTAAATTCCTTTTACAGCAGTGACAAACTTACAAGTCCGACATAAATACAAGTCCGACATATTAATAGATGTATTTATATTACCTTCGGCAATATGCACGAGTTATCTGCAAGGCACGATTGAAATTTGAGAGTCTGGCAGCCTTCTCTCGTAGTGTAGTGGACAAGATAGTGCAACTTCAGTAATATCATTGCTGGTTCAAATCTCTATGCCGCATTACTTTTTTATGACAAATGTTGTTGTTTTTGTTTTTTTTATAATTTTGGATATAACACGTGATTGAATGTTTGTAACCATGTTATATTTTCATTGGAAGATGAACACAGAACGTGCATCTTGCTTCTTCCGAACGCATATAAAGCAGCTACTCAAAAGCATGTTCGTGCATTCAATATGTCAGACGAGACATGCGAAAAACGCTTCAAGCCGCAAGTGGCAGACATATTTTTTTATTTGCAAAATGGACATTATCAACCTGGAACCAGCGAGTCAAATAAGCGTGTCATTCGAAGAACAGCAAAGGCCAACTACAAAGTAAGCTCATTAGTTATTATCTTGTACAATTTTATCTTTTTAACTTGTGTTGTTTATAATTTTTATTCAGTTGGACTTTTATTCCTCGGAATCCTAGTCCGTGGGACTTTCATTCCTAGTACTCTAAGTCCGTGGGACTTTCATTCCTAGTACTCTAAGTCAGTGGGACTTTCATTCCTAGTACTCTAAGTCCATGGGACTTTCATTCCTGTACTATTAGTCCGCTTGTATTTTATTAATGAAACTGTTTGGTCCGTTAAACTTTCATTACAACGTCTATGTGCCATTTGATCAATAGTTTAACAATAACATGTCTAAATGTGGAAGTACACATGATATTATCTAAATATCAAATATACCACATAAACTGTATTTTAAGATACACATGCATTGTAATTACTTCCAGGTTGATAAAAGCACCCTTTACTATAAAGTCAATAGGAAGACGACAACAGATATTATTCCCGACTCCAGCTCAACGTCAGATACACTGGAAAACTGGCGAAAAGTCCTCATCACACCTGAGGAAATTGAAGAAGCCATGAATGCCATGCACTCTAGCCCATTGGGTATGTACTTATTTTAAGTTTACATTAATAATTGTAACATTTAAATTGAATAAATTATCAATTATAGCGAATGGGTAAAGGAAAATTTCCATTTGTTTGTAATGCGTATATGTATACGTTTAAGTAAATTATAATTCATAGAGACGGACGCACAAATTAAATTTACTAATATATTTGAATGAAAAGTTATGTTTAGGGAAGACGGATTACGTACACGTATACTATTCAATTTAATTAAAATTTGCCCCTTACTTTTGTTTAATGTATTGAAATATTTTTATAAATTATTTTTCTTATCCTTACCATCTTTTTAACATCCACATTTTATAGGATGTCGTTAAACATCCATTCATGCATTACATTATAGTACATTACATCATTAAAAAATACATACGGTATTATGAAGATTAATATTTTAATTTTTGTTTTTAATTTTAGGTGGTCACTTTGGCCGTGACAAAACGCTTGATAAGATTGAAAAAAGATATTGGTGGCCTAATTTGGTAGAAGATGTAAAACGATACCTTCAAACCTGCGAGAGGTGCCAGAAAGTGAACAGAAAACAAAATAAAATTGCTCCACCTTTACACCCTATTCCAGTTACAAAACCTCAAGTTTGGCGATCAGTAAGTTTTATTTTAATAAAATACTTTAGTTGTACTGTCTTATATTATTAATGGGAAAGTGCATATAAAAGATCCCTTGCTGCTTATCGAAAAGAGTAGCCTATGTAGCCGCAACGGGTTTCCACTCAAACATGTGTCAGAAGTACTGTCTTATATTATTAATGGGAAAGTGCATATAAAAGATCCCTTGCTGCTTATCGGAAAGAGTAGCCTATGTAGCCGCAACGGGTTTCCACTCAAAAATGTGTCAGAATTACTGTCTTATATTATTAATGGGAAAGTGCATATAAAAGATCCCTTGCTGCTTATCGGAAAGAGTAGCCTATGTAGCCGCAACGGGTTTCCACTCAAAAATGTGTCAGAATTACGTCCAATAGCCGCTGATAAGATACAAAAAATATCACTGTGCTCTAGTGTCGTCTTTAAATTAAAAAAACTACTTTACTGTCTTATATTAAGATCGTTTTGTACACATACATTTGTAGTTTTGAAAATGTATTAAGTTTTACGTAAAACATATAATTTAAAAGACCCTCCACCTAATTACAAGAAATCTTTTTTATAAATATAATTAAATTTGTTTAAATATATGATTTCACAATAAAAAAATAATTGTATAAAAATATATATATTTATAAAGTACTAATTATAATAAAATTCAATGTGTTTTAATATATAATTATGATTAAATGTTGTTTTTATTTCAGGATTTTGTTATCGGAACAAAAGTTCTAAAGAAGAACCTGCGGCGGCAAGATCGCAAAGGGGGAAAAGAGGAGAAGCCTTGGCTAGGCCCTTATAGAATTCGGGCGATCAACAATGGATGGAATAGCACTGAAACGTTCTATTAATGGGGCTAATCTGAAACAGTGGGAGGAGGCACCATTACGCAAAATGCCTAAAATTGTTGAATAAAAAAAAGAAAGAAACTAAAATGTTTGTATTTTGTATTTGCAGTGCATTATAGTATGCCTGTATGCCACCGGACTTGCATTTTGGTTGTGTGGGAATGTAAGTCCTACCTGGACATGCATTCCTGGCAGTCGGACCAGCAATCCTAAGGAACCTATGTCCTAGGACTTGCATTCCTAGGAGATTCCTAGGAGTTAGAGTCCGGGGAGACTACCATTCCTACGGACTTGCATTCCGTTTACACCGGTATCACGAAACATTTACGAGATTTATTTCTTGCCCCCCCTCCCCCCTCCAAATATATTAGCCCCCTATATAATGTATTTCAGCAGCAAAGGCAGGAATAAAGTGCTTCGTCTCTGGTCGGCGAGGATGGTGATAACACTCCGGTATTCGTTACCGAAACGGGCCTTGACGATCTGTGGATGGTGTGGCTATCTATCTCTCTAACCAGGACCGCTTGGCGGTAGACTCCTTCTCGGCGATGAGTTAGTACCAACCCCGTCTTGCCGGCTGTAGACCTGATGGTGTGTAGCTCGTAAGCGCTTCCATCAGGCAGTTGTTTCAGCTCTGGTTCCACTAGTCCGCCTTTCACTGATGCCAGATCCCCCTACATTAACATCAAGAAGCCGGACCTGATTTCCCCGATCTGAACTTTCCAGACGGCTTCCAAGACGGGGTGGGGTGGGGTGGGGGTGGGGGGGGGGGGGGGGACGGGGGGGGGGGCGGTGTAGGTGGAGGCCTTGCCTTGTCAAGCTGGTTGCTCGGGCAGCCGCTTTCCGAACCGGTAAAACTGGTGACAGTGGCCAGTTACGTCTAGGCGGTGGCGTAGAGGGTCATAGAGATTCGTATGCGGGCGTTTCGCACATCGGCGCGTTGAGAAAAAAAGAAAGAAATATTTTATTTAACGACGCACTCAACACATTTTATTGACGTTTATATGACGTCAGACATATGGTTAAGGACCACACAGATTTTGAGAGGAAACCCGCTGTCGCCACTACATGGGCTACTCTTTCCGATTAGCAGCAAGGGATCTTTTATTTGCGCTTCCCACAGGCAGGATAGCACAAACCATGGCCTTTGTTGAACCAGTGGTTTACACCTACCCATTGAGCCTTGCGGAACACTCACTCAGGGTTTGGAGTCGGTATCTGGATTAAAATCCCATGCCTCGACTGGGATCCGAACCCAGTACCTACCAGCCTGTAGACCGATGGCCTAACTACGATCCCACCGAGGCCGGTCGGCGCGTTGAGAGCATCCCTCGGTGTTGACGGCGGGTCCGGATGAACTGGTCCTTTCGTCTTGGGTCGAGTCAGGGGCGGCGACGCAGAAGGAACCGCCGTTGGCGATTGAGCCGCCAGTTGTGGTCCCCCTGTGCTGACCCTGGCGCACTTTCCCTCTTCCTCCACCTCTTCGTCTTCTTGTCCGCATCGCCCTACACCAAAGTCACGGTTGGCTGTGACCCGGTGGACGCGATGCGGTACTCGAGTAAGTCCCTTTAGCTTTGTAACAGTACCCCCAGGTGTGTGTGTGTGTGTGTGTGGGGGGGGGGGGTTAATGCGAGAGAAACTGACGACACGTCTAATCTCATCGTGAGTAAAGCTGAAAGTGTGGCCAGCGGATTGAACGCACGCTGGGATGTTGACTTAGCCGACGTGTCTAATATTCCTTCGGATAATAATGACGTAAAATTCATACTGATAGCCATTAATGTATTTACCCGATGCGTGTGAGTCGAACCCATGAATTATAAAACACCATAATCTGTCATTGAAGCACTGAAGAAGATTTTCATCACTGCACCTCAGACGGACGGACGGATGAATAGATCACTAAATAGATTTATGGATGTCTGGATACACTATTGGTGATATTTTAGTAATCGGCAAGGTAGTTGCGATTATTGAACATTTAAAATTCTCTATTTAGTGCACGGTAAATTGTTGAACATAGGTTGAAGACAAATTATGTTACCGTACTGTTTGGTTTTACCTATTTATTGTCATACACCAAATAACCGTGTCGCAGTTAATAGTTTCCATATCTCAGTCGCCCGTGTTTCGTGTCTGCACGACCTGCATTCTTTATTAATTACCTGTTGAATGAGAGAATACCTGGTGTTTAGCAATCCCAAGTACCAAGGTAATTTCCTATAGCTACATCAACAAACAGTTCCGCTTCACCTCCCGTCCGTCATTGGTGCCAGACGAGTCGAGGAATGCCGGGATCGCTATAGGTTGTACTATACGAAATAAAATTCCGTAAAATTTACAATATGCAATATATCAATCATATTATGACCCATAAATATCAATGCTACAACCCCTACCTCAAAGTATTATCTGAAGAAAATAGTACCTTTCGTGGCTCATTTTCGGTATAACCAGATTTGTTTACACTACCCCTAGTTTCACACACTATTTGAGTACTTTTTGTTACATGTACCCCATACATGCTTCAAGCACAAGGCTACTTAACATAGTGGAACTAGATGAAATAAAATTGCATACATTTTTGCCCACATGAAAATAATGTTTTTACAATTATTACACTCACATTTATCTCCAATCACAGGACTTGTGGTGTTAACTTCTCTATCAAAAGTTAGGTGCACCTCGAATTTTGATTCAGCCATAAGTCAATTGGTTTAGTACTACCTCTAGTTGGTACTAATCCAAATAACATCCTGTTGGGTCAACATTCGAGGTTAATACCAAAAGTCCTGTCATTGGTGAGAAACGTAACTGTTTGTTGTAAACAAAAAAAGTTTTATCTGGGCAAAATGTTTTATTCAATGTTATTTCATTTTGTACCAATGTATCAAGTAGCCTTGTGCTTGAAACATGTATGGGGTACCAGTAAACAAACAAAAATAGGTACGAACATTTTGTGCGAAACTAGGGGCGTTGTAAAAAAAAAAAACATCCGGTTATATGGAAAATGAGCCGTGAAAGAGTTCACTTCCTTCAGTTAATATTTTGAGGGCTTGCAATATTGATATTTATGGGTCATAGTTTGGTTGAAATACTGCGTATAATGTTTTCAAACACAAACGTCAACATGGTCGCCTATGGGATTTCATTTGGTATTGTACAACAAACAGGGCGCTCTCGTCATTAATACAGTTATTACATTTTTAACGACACCACAAGAGCATTTGATAATTCTGATATATATGGAGAAAACCCGTTACATTTTTCAATTAGTAACGAGGAATGTTTTATATGCAATATCGCACATATCCCAATACGTCACGCCCCCTTAGCGGCAATACAATTGTTTTAACGACACCACTAGAGCACGTTGATTTATAAATCATCGGTTATTGGATGTCAAACATTTGATAATTCTGATATATATATATATACAGAGCGAAAGAGAGAGAGATATATATATATACAGAGCGAGAGAGAGAGAGAGAGAGAGAGAGAGAGAGAGAGAGAGAGAGAGAGAGAGAGAGAGAGAGAGAGAGAGAGAGAGAAACCCGCAACACTTTTCCATTAGTAGCAAGGGATCTTTTATATGCACCATCCTATATCCAGGATAGCACATACCACGGCCTTTGGTATACCAGTCGTGGTGCTCTGGCTGGAACTAGAAATAGTGAAAGCTTTACCACTGGGCTACGTCTTTTCCATTGGAGCCAGATGAGTGACGAAACGGCGAGATCGCAACAGGCCGCGCACGTGACTAAGTAATATTCATGAGCCGCGGTTAGCGGTAATAATATATGCGTTTGATCATCGTGTAAGCTCCGCCTACAATATTCTCCACTTGTTGCTGTTGAGACCAAACCGTCTACCGATTCCTGGTGTTGTGTTTCGCGGGACCTCAGATGCCGTAATAAACCGTTATTCTGAGAAACACACGCCGAAACAAAATGTCCGGCTGTCAATGGCAACAAACAGAACTAGTTTAAACTGTTGGATAATGGTCGAGGAAAAAAGGTTAAACTAACGCCGACTAATACACGCTGTAGTTTAGTTTAGTGTAGTGTAGTGTAGAAGAAAGAAGAAACCTGGAGACTGAGACGAAATGGTAAGTCGTTACCTAACTGTGCTACTAACTGGATATAGTCCTAGGCGCGTTGAGAAGTGCTTCAAGTGTTATCGGTGCAGGTGAACAGGCGGCGTTCTGCGTACATCGCTACGTGATTCAATTAAAGGAAAGCAATGTGGTTCATGTTTAATTTGGAATACTTAGTATTCGTAACATTGCGTGAATAAATCGTAATCAATAAATACTAAATATTAGAAAAGGAAAGGAATGTATTTTGAAGATTCCTCCACACCTTTAATAGAAAGGGCGCACGAGCTTGTGAAGGAGGGCTGGACGGGGGAGGGGGGGGGGGGCAGGGTCGACACGATAACTCAATCAATAAATCTATTATATAGTGCATGACTCGCCCCTCGCCTAGAAACTTCTCTCGAATCCATAGACGTACGGACACCTATTTTTGTAGGGGGGTGGGGGGGGGGGTGGCAGGCTGGCTTATGCCCGAATTAAACAAAAATGCCCGAATCTAGAAAACATTATTTAATCATATCAGCATTATACTATTATTATTATTATATAGGGTTGAAAAATGAAGCACTACGCATTTTCACATGGTTTATAACTAATTTTGATGGTTGAATGATGGAAATGCATGGTAAAAAGGCCTCGGGTTAGCACATCTTCCCGAATATCTGTATCATTTTTGCCCGAATTTGAGGTTATGCTCCAGCTTATGCTCGACACAGAATAAAACCTCCCTCGGTGGGGTGGAGGCTTCGGTCTGATTAGGTCAGTCAGTAGAGTTTTCGCCTGAGATGTTTGGGTCGAAGGATCGAATCACCTCTGTGGAACCATTTTCTAATTATTCGTTTTTACTCCCAACTCAATGAACGCCCCACGACATGGAATATCAAAGGACTTGGTACGCGTTGTCCTGTCTGTGGGAAAAGGCATACAAAGGATCCATTGCTTTTAATGAAAACATGTATGGTGTTTCTTCTAACACCAAATATCAGAATGTTTATAACCGATTATTAATAAAGCAAGGTGCTCTAGTGGTGTCTCTAAAGAAACGAAACTTTGCCTAAGTTGCGACTTTAGGTCTCAAACGAGAGAACAAACCGTCTCACTATAAGCTACAGCACAAACAAACAGAGAGAGAGAGAGAGAGAGAGAGAGAGAGAGAGAGAGAGAGAGAGAGAGAGAGAGAGAGAGAGAGAGAGAGAGAGAGAGAGAGAATACTCCCCCCCCCCCACACTACAGAAAAAAACCCACACACACACACAGAGAGAGACGGAGAGAGAGAGAGAGAGAGAGAGAGAGAGAGAGAGAGAGAGAGAGAGAGAGAGAGAGAGTGAGTGAGAGAGAGAGAGAGAGAAAAAACCCACACACAGAGAGAGAGAGAGAGAGAGAGAGAGAGAGAGAGAGAGAGAGAGAGAGAGAGAGAGAGAGAGAGAGAGAGAGAGAGAGAGATACACAGTATATTTATATTTAATAATTTTATAGGTCAGTACATAATCATTACGTACATGTATATCTAAAGAAAACTAAAATAACTGTTAGGTCTATAACTTGCTAATATCGGGTCACGTTTAATACTATTTTAATAATTACAGGTTTTTGGAAAAAATAAATTTTAAAAATGACATGAATTAGGGCATGTACGTTATTTATGAGGTGTGTACATACGTCATAATCATGTGAGATATGTATAGGGTCTTTAGTGCACTAAATAAATGCTGACACAGCTGGAATATACTGTCTGCAGATTTCTTATATCATTGGAATTAAAGACGGTGTAATCTCGCACGATCTGTATTACACAGCAGATAAAGCCTAATAGATTGTGATTGAAATAAAAGTATTATTAAACCATTAATCGTAATAAAATATGGTTTGGAGAACTCGTTTATTTCAGAACGTTTATATAGCCAGGCCATTGCTATTGTAAATATCCTAGGTAGGGATGTTCTTGTTCGAATTTGGGACACGCCCACCATCTGCTAGCCAAAGCCCATGCGTTAACGTTATATAACATTAACTTGCCGCCACCGTTGTTCCCCAATAATGCGTATGTCACGGTGTCACCTTAGGCCAGTAATTAAATAGCGAGAAACGAATCGTTCGTATTTGACTTCATTGTTTCAAAACATCCATGTTGTGGTAGCTTTCGACAAAATATACTATATTTAACAAAAAACTAATAATAATGTGCATATATATGCAAAAAGGTTTGTTTAATTTTGATAAAACCATGTGCGTTGTCACTGATAGTGACTGATATTCTGTCCTCCGCCGAGTAGTTTAGGTCTATGGGTCAGTACAAGTAGATATTGGATTCGATTGCTCGTTTGAGGTGCTTGGGTCGCACGGTCGAACCTCGTCGGAGTCATTGTAGTAATTTATTTACACAGGATACAATGAAGGATCTTAACATATGTTATAATAATGCATACCGATGGATGATCGGATAACGACGACCATGCAGTGCCAGCAAGATGTTTGTCAGTCATCGAGTAAAAAGCTTTGGCGCTTTACTTCGCTCAACAGCATATTCGCTGAAGAGCAGAATCGAAATAACTTCAAACGACCTACTTGCCCACCTGCGGTGTACTAATGTGTACGTCAAATCTGTATGTGTAAATCGCTGGCACAAGCTACTGAATATTATGTAATCAGTTTTGTATGTAATGTTTA
>NC_054712.1:1127422-1152422 GCF_016097555.1 Gigantopelta aegis | reverse complement strand
TGTGAGCTGTAGTTAATCACTGTTAATGCCAAAGACACAACACAAGCTGTAGTTAATGTCAAAGACACAACGCAAGCTGTAGTTAATGTCAAAGACACAAGGTAAGCTGTAGTTAATATCTGACTCACAAGGTAAGTTGTAGTTAATGTCACAGGCACAAGGTAAGCTGTAGTTAATGTCAAAGACACAACGCAAGCTGTAGTTAATGCCAAGGACACAAGGTAAGCTGTAGTTATTGTCAAAGGCACAAGGTAAGCAGTTTATATAAAAGGAACAAGGTACGCTGTAGTTAATGTCAAAGGCACAATGTAAGCTGTAGTTAATTTCAAATGCACAAGGTAAGCTGTAATTAATGTCAAAGACACAAGGTAAGCTGTTGTGAAAGACACAACGCAAGCTGTAGTTAATGTCAAAGACACAACGCAAGCTGTAGTTAATGTCAAAGACACAAGGTAAGCTGTAGTTAATATCTGACTCACAAGGTAAGTTGTAGTTAATGTCACAGGCACAAGGTAAGCTGTAGTTAGTGTCAAAGACACAACGCAAGCTGTAGTTAATGTCAAGGACACAAGGTAAGATGTATTTAATGTCAAAGGTACAATGTAAGCTGTAGTTAATGTCAAAGGCACACTGTAAGCTGTAGTTAATGTCAAAGGCACAAGGTAAGCAGTAGTTTATATAAAAGAGACAAGGTCAGCTGTAGTTAAAGTCAAAGGGAAAAGGTAAACTGTAGTTAAAGTCAGAGGCACAATGTAAGCTGTAGTTAATGTCAAATGCACAAAGTAAGCTGTAATTAATGTCAAAGGCACAAGGTAAGCTGTTGTGAAAGACACAATGTGAGCTGTAGTTAATGTCAAAGGCACAAGGTAAGCTGTAGTTATTGTCAAAGGCACAAGGTAAGCAGTTTATATAAAAGGAACAAGGTAAGTTGTAGTTAATGTCAAAGGCACAATGTAAGCTGTAGTTAATGTCAAAGGCACAATGTCAGCTGTAGTTAATGTCAAAGACACACCGCAAGCTGTAGTTAATGTCAAAGACACAAGGTAAGCTGTACTTAATGTCTGAGGCACAAGGTAAGCTGTAGTTAATGTCAGAGGCATAAGGTAAGCTGTAGTTAATGTAAAAGACACAAGGTAAGCAGTAGTTAATATAAAAGGAACAAGGTAAGCTGTAGTTAATGTCAAATACACAACGCAAGCTGTAGTTAATGTCAAGGACACAAGGTAAGATGTAGTTAATGTCAAAGGCACAATGTAAGCTGTAGTTAATGCAAAGGCACACGGTAAGCTGTAGTTAATGTCAAAGACACAATGTGAGCTGTACTTAATGTCAGAGACACAACGCAAGCTGTAGTTAATGTCAAAGACACAAGGTAAGCTGTAGTTAATGTCTGAAGCACAAGGTAAGCTGTAGTTAATGTCAGAGGCACATGGTAAGCTGTAGTTAATGTCAAAGACACACCGCAAGCTGTAGTTAATGTCAAAGACACAAGGTAAGCTGTAGTTAATGTCTGAGGCACAAGGTAAGCTGTAGTTAATGTCAGAGGCACAAGGTAAGCTGTAGTTAATGTAAAAGACACAAGGTAAGCAGTAGTTAATATAAAAGGAACAAGGTAAGCTGTAGTTAATGTCATATACACAACGCAAGCTGTAGTTAATGTCAAGGACACAAAGTAAGATGTAGTTAATGTCAAAGGCACAATGTAAGCTGTAGTTAATGCAAAGGCACACGGTAAGCTGTAGTTAATGTCAAAAACACAATGTGAGCTGTACTTAATGTCAGAGACACAACGCAAGCTGTAGTTAATGTCAAATACACAAGGTAAGCTGTAGTTAATGTCTGAGGCACAAGGTAAGCTGTAGTTGATGTCAGAGACACATGGTAAGCTGTAGTTAATGTCAAAGACACAACGCAAGCTGTAGTTAATGTCAAAGACACAAAGTAAGATGTAGTTAATGCCAAAGACACAAGGTACGCTGTAGTTAATATCTATGGCACAAGGTAAGCTGTAGTTAATGTCAGAGGCACAAGGTAAGCTGTAGTTAATGTCTGAGGCACAAGGTAAGCTGTAGTTAATGTCAAAGACACAATGTGAGCTGTAGTTAATGTCAAAGACACAACGCAAGCTGTAGTTAATGTCATAGACACAACACAAGCTGTAGTTAATATCAAAGACACAAGGTAACATGCAGTTAATGTCAAAGTCACAATGTAAGCTGTAGTTAATGTCAAAAACACAATGTAAGCTGTAGTTAATGTCAAATGCACAAGGTAAGCTGTAATTAATGTCTGAGGCACAAGGTAAGCTATAGTTAAAGTCAAAGGCACAACGCAAGCTGCAGTTAATGTCAAAAACAGAAGGTAAGATGTAGTTAATGTCAAAGGCACACGGTAAGCTGTTGTTAATGTCAAAGACACAAGGTAAGCAGTTTATATAAAAGGAACAAGGTAAGCTGTAGTTAATGTCAAAAACACAATGTAAGCTGTAGTTAATGTCAAATGCACAAGGTAAGCTGTAATTAATGTCTGAGGCACAAGGTAAGCTATAGTTAAAGTCAAAGGCACAACGCAAGCTGCAGTTAATGTCAAAAACAGAAGGTAAGATGTAGTTAATGTCAAAGGCACACGGTAAGCTGTTGTTAATGTCAAAGACACAAGGTAAGCAGTTTATATAAAAGGAACAAGGTAAGCTGTAGTTAATGTCAAAGGCAAAAGGTAAGCTGTAGTTAATGTCAACGGCACAATGTAAGCTGCAGTTAATTTCAAATGTACAAGGTAAGCTGTAATTAATGTCAAAGGCACAAGGTAAGCTGTTGTGAAAGACACAATGTGAGCTGTAGTTAATGTCAAAGGTACAAGGTAAGCTGTAGTTATTGTCAAAGGCACAAGGTAAGCAGTTTATATAAAAGGAACAAGGTAAGCTGTAGTTAATGTCAAAGGCACAATGTAAGCTGTAGTTAATTTCAAATGCACAAGGTAAGCTGTAATTAATGTCAAAGACACAAGGTAAGCTGTTGAGAAAGACACAACGCAAGCTGTAGTTAATGTCAAAGACACAACGCAAGCTGTAGTTAATGTCAACGACACAAGTTAGCATGCAGTTTATGCCAAAGGCACAATGTAAGCTGTTGTTAATGTCAAAGACACAACGTGAGCTGTAGTTAATGTCAAAGACACACGGTAACCTGTAGTTAATGTCTGAGGCACAAGGTTAGCTGTAGATAATGTCAAAGGCACAAGGTAAGCTGTAGTTAATGTCAAATGCACAAGGTAAGCTGTAATTAATTTCTGAGGCACAAGGTAAGCTATAGTTATTGTCAAAGGCACAAGGTAAGCAGTAGTTTATATAAAAGGAACAAGGTAAGCTGTAGTTAATGTCAAAGGCAAAAGGTAAGCTGTAGTTAATGTCAAAGGCACAATGTAAGCTGTAGTTAATGTCAAATGCACAAGGTAAGCCGTAATTAATATCTGAGGAACAAGGTAAGCTATAGTTAATGTCAAAGACACAACGCAAGCTGCAGTTAATGTCAAAGACACAAGGTAAGATGTAGTTAATGTCAAAGACACAACGCAAGCTGTAGTTAATGTCAACGACACAAGTTAGCATGCAGTTTATGCCAAAGGCACAATGTAAGCTGTTGTTAATGTCAAAGACACAACGTGAGCTGTAGTTAATGTCAAAGACACACGGTAACCTGTAGTTAATGTCTGAGGCGCAAGGTTAGCTGTAGATAATGTCAAAGGCACAAGGTAAGCTGTAGTTAATGTCAAATGCACAAGGTAAGCTGTAATTAATTTCTGAGGCACAAGGTAAGCTGTAATTAATGTCAAAGGCACAAGGTAAGCAGTAGTTTATATAAAAGGAACAAGGTAAGCTGTAGTTAATGTCAAAGGCAAAAGGTAAGCTGTAGTTAATGTCAAAGGCACAATGTAAGCTGTAGTTAATGTCAAATGCACAAGGTAAGCCGTAATTAATATCTGAGGAACAAGGTAAGCTATAGTTAATGTCAAAGACACAACGCAAGCTGCAGTTAATGTCAAAGACACAAGGTAAGATGTAGTTAATGTCAAAGGCACAAGGTAAGCTGCTGTTAATGTCAAAGACATAAGGTAAGCAGTAGTTTATATAAAAGGAACAAGTTAAGCTGTAGTTAATGCCAAAGGCACAGTGTAAGCTGTAGTTAATTTCAAATGCCCAAGGTAAGCTGTAATTAATGTCAAAGGCACAAGGTAAGCTGTAATTAATGTCAAAGGCACAAGGTAAGCTGTAGCTGTGAGAGACACAGTGTGAGCTATAGTTAATGTGAAAGACACAACGCAAGCTGTAGTTAATGTCAAAGACACAAGATAAGCTGTAGTTAATGTCAGAGGCACAAGGTAAGCTGTAGTTAATGTCAAAGACACAAGGTAAGCTGTAGTTAATGTCAAAGACACAAGGTAAGCTGTAGTTAATGTCAAAGACACAAGGTAAGCTGTAGTTAATGTCAAAGACACAAGGTACTCTGTAGTTAATGTCAAAGAGATAAGGTAAGTTGCAGTTACTATAAAAGGAACAAGATAAGTTGTACTTATTATAAAAGGTAAGTTGTAGTTAATATAAAATATGAATGCAAACAACAGCCCAGCACAAAAGTAGAGATCAGCTATTGTGTGTGAAGCAAAGGTAAGTACGTCAATTTAATCTAAAATGCACAAGAAGGCACACGGTAAGTTGTAGTTAGTAGAAATGGCAGTACCGCTTCAGAAATAACTAAACCTGTAATGCATGGCATAGTGAAACAGAATGTTTAAACAATCACTCTGTTTAGACCGCCATCTTGTTTGTGGAACTGGTGTAGCCTTGCAGTATAAGATAATTCTGCATCAGAAATAATCAAATACTCTAGTATACGAAGATTAACAAATTACGGAATAGCCACGTGTCAGGTGCTCAGATTGCAAGGCTGCACCAGTTCATAAAAAAACATTAACTTCGTTTTCATACGCTAGGCTCAGACTACCAACTGCCAGCAGAAGTTGGCCAACTCGATGGTTGCGTTGTAATTTCCCCAACTCCCGACTTAGACGGTTGCGCTCAGATTAAAGGGACATTCCCGAGTTTGCTGCATTGTAAGATGTTTGCGACTAATAAAATATTTCTACGATTGAACTTACATATTAAATATAATCTCTTGTTTAGAATACCAGTGTCTGTATATTCAATGTGTTTCTTGTCGTCTTAATATGTGTAAGAAGCCCAAACTGGATTTTGTCTTCAAATAATTTCGTACGTACGAAAAAAATATATATTAGGAAATAAAATGAAATTTAACCTAGTACAAATATTAGAACGATCAGAAACATGTTTAATATACAGTCACTAACATTGTATGCAGAAAAATATATTTGATTTGTAATTACAATAATTAAAAAGTCTCTGTTAGTCGATAACATCTTAAAAATTGCCGCAAACTCAGGAATGTCCCTTTAACAACTAATGGGTTATACGACGAGAAAGACTATAAACATTCGCTTTCATTCGTTTTCCGTGTGTGCAGTCTTTGGCGCCGTACAGGTGCGGCACGCGCAAAACGAATGCATAAAAATATTTGTTATGTATATCAGTAGAAGTGATTTCGTATGAGCCCGTTCAGGCACGGCGGAAGCAAGCAGTCATTGGGGGCTGCTGACTGAGATCGAGATCAAAGCAAAGTTTCGGTGGTGTGTGTGAGGGGAGGGGAGAGGGAGTATGCTCCATCGTAATATTTTAAAAAACTGTATGTCTTGCAATGCAATTTCCTGAATTCTACTGGTAAAATTCATCTCTGTCTTTAGATTTACTATCAATAATATTTTGTCTGTCATTTTATGTGTCAAAATCTCATGCATGAAAATCGTCCCTTCTTCAAATGTCGCGAACAGAAGACTAAGGTTTACGTGCTGCTACTTGTTCATAATGGTAACCAAATTTTGTTTTCTTTCATAATTGTTCTCGTAATTTATTTGTATTTTAATGCTTCGTGTTGTTACCTTAAATGGTTACCAGTACATGCTGTTTAAATCCTACGTAGTTTCTTTATTTTAGAATTCTTCAAACAGTTTCCATAGTAGAACTAAGCAACTATTTTTCTGTTTGTTGTTATGGTTTCACAACTGTGTTAAACGTTCAAAGTGTTTAGTTAAAACGGTGACGGGTTGATCTATAACACAATTAAATTACTCGTTTACTGTTTGTTGTTATGGTTACAGAACTATAACTGAACTAAATGACTAATTTACTGTTTGTTGTTATGGTTACAGAACTATAACTGAACTACATGACTAATTTACTGTTTGTTGTTATGCTTACAGAGCTATAACTGAACTAAATGACTAATTTACTGTTTGTTGTTATGGTTACAGAACTGCGCGAAACGTTCAAGATGTTTGACAAGAACGGTGACGGCATGATTACGTCAGACGAACTCGGAAACGTGATGATCTGCCTTGGACAGAGACCTTCTTTACAGGAGATACGGGGATTCATCCGCGCCGTGGATACAGACAGTGAGTGATTAGGTTCCATGTGTGTGCATGTTCCTATGTATTATTAGAAGAGGAATTCCATGAAATTAAACTGACATGAAGCAGCTACTTTATAAACTTACTGATAGTCGCAGACAGTTTACAAATTGACTGATTTTAGACCTAGATATAACATGCATCGGAAGATGATGGTAACTGTCGTGGAATTTAAACCACACAATTCATTCATATTTAGATCGCCTTTCTGTGTGCACATAACCCTTGTCGCCTACCAACCCCTCGTGTCGCGAATACGTAGAGGCGTAAATTCATATATTCGTTCTCTCTCAAGGAAGGAAGGAAATATTTTATTTAACGACGCACTCAAGACATTTTATTTACGGTTATATGGCGTGAGACATATAGTTAAGGACGACATTTATTTATACTTTTTTGTTTCCGCCAGGAAGTGGTACTATCGACTTCGACGAGTTCGTCAACATCTTTGCCCGGAAAGTGACGATGGATCCCGAGAAGGAGCTACACGAGGTGTTTCGCGCCTTTGACAAGGACAAGGACGGCTTCATCTCGCCCTCGGACCTCTTCGAGATGCTCGACAAACTGGGCGAGAAAATCACAAAGGTAATCAGTTAAAACGTGTCACAGGCCAGATGTGAGGGGTCGGGGGATCGATCGCCCTCGGTCCTCTTCGAGATGCTCGACAAGCTGGGCGAGAAAATCACAAAGGTAATCAGTTAAAACGTGTCACAGGCCAGATGTGAGGGGTCGGGGGATCGATCGCCCTCGGTCCTCTTCGAGATGCTCGACAAACTGGGCGAGAAAATCACAAAGGTAATCAGTTAGAACGTGTCACAGGCCAGATGTGAGGGGTCGGGGGATCGATCGCCCGCGGACCTCTTTGAGATGCTCGACAAACTGGGTAAGAAAATCACAAAGGTAATCAGTTAGAACGTGTCACAGGCCAGATGTGAGGGGTCGGGGGATCGATCGCCCTCGGTCCTCTTCGAGATGCTCGACAAACTGGGTAAGAAAATCACAAAGGTAATCAGTTAGAACGTGTCACAGGCCAGATGTGAGGGGTCGGGGGATCGATCGCCCTCGGTCCTCTTCGAGATGCTCGACAAACTGGGCGAGAAAATCACAAAGGTAATCAGTTAGAACGTGTCACAGGCCAGATGTGAGGGGTCGGGGGATCGATCGCCCTCGGTCCTCTTCGAGATGCTCGACAAACTGGGTAAGAAAATCACAAAGGTAATCAGTTAGAACGTGTCACAGGCCAGATGTGAGGGGTCGGGGGATCGATCGCCCTCGGTCCTCTTCGAGATGCTGCACAAGCTGGGCGAGAAAATCAAAACTGTTAAAAAAACGTTAAAGTATTGTTTTATTTAACGACACCACTAGAGCACATTGATCTATTGATCATCGGCTATTTGATGTCAAACATTTGGTAATTTTAACATATGGTCTTATAGAGAAAACCCGCTACAGTGTTTCATTAGTATGCACCATTCCACAGACATGATAGCACATACCACAGTATTATTATACTAGTCGTGGTGCACTAGCTGGGATGAGAAATAGCCCAATGGGCACACTGACGGGAATGGATTCTAGACAGACCGCGCATCAAGCGAGCCCTTTAGCACTGGGTTACGTCCCGCCCCCATTAATGTAATCGACCGTCCTCTGTAGGCTCTGCCCACACGCACTTCCTGTCCCAATATGTGATCCACGTCCTCTGTAGGCTCTGCCCACACGCACTTCCTGTCCCAATATGTGATCCACGTCCTCTGTAGGCTCTGCCCACACGCACTTCCTGTCCCAATATGTGATCCACGTCCTCTGTAGGCTCTGCCCACAAGCACTTCCTGTCCCAATATGTGATCCACGTCCTCTGTAGGCTCTGCCCACACGCACTTCCTGTCCCAATATGTGATCCACGTCCTCTGTAGGCTCTGCCCACACGCACTTCCTGTCCCAATATGTGATCCACGTCCTCTGTAGGCTCTGCCCACACGCACTTCCTGTCCCAATATGTGATCCACGTCCTCTGTAGGCTCTGCCCACACGCACTTCCTGTCCCAATATGTGATCCACGTCCTCTGTAGGCTCTGCCCACACGCACTTCCTGTCCCAATATGTGATCCTCGTCCTCTGTAGGCTCTGCCCACACGCACTTCCTGTCCCAATATGTGATCCACGTCTGGGGAATCAAAGGCCATGGTATACACTGTCATGTTCTTGAATAAGTGCATACAAAGATTCCTCGCTGCTTTTTCGGTAAGTGTACCCTATGTGGGTTTTGTGGGTTACTTTTTATGTCTGTCTGTCTCTGTCTGTCTTTCTCTCCCTCTCCTCGCTCTGTCTGTTTGTCTGTATGTCTGTCTCTCTCTCTCTCTCTCTCTCTCTCTCTCTCTCTCTCTCTCTCTCTCTCTCTCTCTCTCTCTCTCTCTCTCTCTCTCTCTCTCTCTTTCTTAAAAGCTGTAATTATTTTAAGCTGAACACATGATGGTGTTATTCGATCACACGTGAACCATGTTGTCTTAATCAAGTGTTGAGCGCTTTGTTGGCGATTACGTTTTATTTTGAGTGCTTTTAACACCAGAAATTCACGAATGTCTGAATATAATGCTATTTTAAGATCCTTGCTAAATTATACAATTATTTGATTCACTATTTTAGAAAGAAGCAGAAGAAATGGTCATCGAAGCGGATCTAAATGGAGACGGGAAGGTCGACTATATTGGTAATTATTTTCTTTATTATTTTATCATTCATCATTAGAATTTTCTCTTCTTATTTAGTTCACTTGTTTATTGTGCGCATGAATATACCTCTTGCATTATCAAGGTTACGTGCAGGTGTGGTTTTCTCATTATCGAGTTTCGAAGGTGGGTCATGTTAAAAAAAAAAAAAACTGTTCTCCAGGTCCTCTATCATGCAGTCTGTGCGTTAGATTATATTCCAGGAATTCACAATCTCAGTACATACAACTCAACTAGCTCAGACAAAAAAGAGTAAATATATATTTTAAAATAATAATAATAATAATTATTATTATTATAGTGGCATTAGAAAGAGAAATTATAAAATCTTCTTGTCTAGATATATGTTTTGTTGTTGTTGTTGTTGTTTTTGTTTGTTTATGGGGTTTCTGTGTTTTTGCTGTTGGTACTTTGTCATACAACTGTGAAACGGCAGTTCGTACCATAGTTATAATATCCAGGTACTGGATGGGTGCCATGCATTTATTTATAGGTAATTAGACTTATGTTAAAACAAAATCGATATGTGTTTGTGTTCTTGGGTGCATGCGTGTGTGGTGTGTGTGTGTGGTGTGTGTGTGGTGTGTGTGTGTTGGGGGGGGGGATAATCAATACTTAAAATAGATCACTTTTTTTTCTAAATAGGTATATGACTGGAAAAGACAACAACATGAACTGAATTAAGGAAAAACGTTTTCTATTTATTACTTTTTAAAATTCTCACTTTTTATGTTAACAGTCACTTAACAATCACAAAAAAAACATAAAACCACCAAATAAACAAACACACAAACAAACGAGGATACACATAATACACCAGATATATCAAGTTATCCAGCAGTCACTTTATTACTCTGGCGAAATATGCTGACAAAGTAAATTTAATTGCTATGTTATGGTACAAAAACACTTTCAGTGATGCTACGAAAGAACCTGGTACTAAATGACTATGATACAAAATGCCTTTGTTTTTGCAATGGTACGAAATGACCATGGTTCGAATTTACCGTCAACCGTGGGTGTTATTTGTCTGAATGATGAATGTTGACTTGTGGTTTGTGCCGCTTTGCCTGTTTTTGTTCATCTACATTTCCAAAGCGCACAATGCATAAAACTTTGCTTTTCTTTTCGTTTCGTTTTTTCAGAATTTAAACAGATTTTGACAAGACGATGATGCACAATAGGACATCATATAAATACGACAATGTGGAAGTACAACAACAAAATCTGCATTATATGGTGCCCGAGTGTCACACTATAAGTAGAATGTGCATCATGTACTAAATACCCACCCACCCCCGGCACGTCTTGTTCACAGTGGTTGGATATTACGTACGAAATGATGCATTTAGAAATATTATGGGGTATGTTTTACAAACGAAGAGGGGGTGCGTGAGGCCTATTATCCTTGAGTTCGCACCTGGCCATCACAATGTTCAACCATATTGATAAACTATATCCTCGGTCGAACCTGTTGATAAAGTTGACCAAAACGACTAGATAGAAACCGTTATATACGGGTCAGTTTTCATTAATTACATGTTCCTGACCCTCTAACACCATAGAGCATTTCTGTCTACAACGTATCGTCTTGCTTGAAATACTTGTGTTTTCACGTTGAATACATAATATTACAAATCCATCGAGCCCGTCTCAGACCTAAGTATTAAAATCAACTAAACATTTAAATGATTTGACGATGGCTATGGCTAAACTATTTCTTCTGTAGCTGACGGTTTCGAAAGTTCTGCTTGTCTGTGGGAAACTATTTCGTAACACGATTGGCTTACTTCTGTTGGATGCCAATTCCATTTAACAAAATGTATTTTTCAATATACGAGGGACAGTGAGAAAAACGTTCGTAGAATTAGATATTAAAGTTTCTCAAAATTTGTTTCATTCGACTTTGCCATCAGTAACACGACTCTTGTTGTTTGTGTGTTTACATATTGTTACTTATCGATAATCTACTCCCCTGAAACGGTCACTTGGACCAGACTGGAACCTAGCGCTGTCGTCAAGAGCTCAACGGGAAAAGTAAAAATGCTGCTGAACTTCACAAGTTGAGAGTTGTTATCTGTTTCGAAGTCTATGGTTGAAGGTTGTTATCTGTTTCGAAGTCTCTGACTGAGGGTTGTTATCTGTTTCGAAGTCTCTGGTTGAGGGTTGTTATCTGTTTCCAAGTATATGGTTGAGGATTGTTATCTGTTTCGAAGTTTATGATTGAGGGTTGTTGTCTGTTTCGAAGTCTCTGATTGAGGGTTGGTATCTGTTTCGAAGTACACATGTATATGGTTGAGGGTTGTTATCTGTTTCGAAGTCTATGTTTCAAAGTTGTTATCTGAAGGCTGCAACGGGAGGATGGTTGATGGACCAGCCAAAACAGTTTAATTTTGCTGGCATCATTAACTTGAAAGATAATTGGAGAAATACATTGAGGTCAAAGATGATTATATTAAAACGTAATGTATATACATTTGGTTTCTAATCGCGTTCATTATCTAGTTCTGTGGAGGTTTTCACTGTCCCGCACAGTGACCACACCCAGTATCATCAATATCTAGTTCTGTGGAGGTTTTTACTGCCCCGCATAGTCGCCACACCCAGTATCATCAATATCTAGTTCTGTGGAGGTTTTCACTGCCCCGCATAGTCGCCACACCCAGTATCATCAATATCTAGTTCTGTGGAGGTTTTCACTGTCCCGCATAGTCACCACGCCCAGTATCATCAATATCTAGTTCTGTGGAGGTTTTCACTGTCCCGCATAGTCACCACACCCAGTATCATCAATATCTAGTTCTGTGGAGGTTTTCACTGTCCCGCATAGTGACCACACCCAGTATCATCAATATCTAGTTCTGTGGAGGCTTTCACTGCCCCGCATAGTGATCAATATCTACACGCATAGAGTATCATCAATATCTAGTTCTGTGGAGGTTTTCACTGTCCCGCATAGTCACCACGCCCAGTATCATCAATATCTAGTTCTGTGGAGGTTTTCTCTGTCCCGCATAGTGACCACACCCAGTATCATCAATATCTAGTTCTGTGGAGGCTTTCACTGCCCCGCATAGTGACCACAACAGTATCATCAATATCTTGGTTTGACTGATCGAGTAGCTTAGGACGACCAGGAACGCCCCGGATGTACAGAAATAGCGTAAGAGAAAGAAAGAAATGTTTTATTTAACGACGCACTCAACACATTTTATTTACGGTTATATGGCGTCAGACATATGGTTAAGGACCACACAGATTTTGAGAGGAAACCCGCTGTCGCCACTACATGGGCTACTCTTCCGATTAGCAGCAAGGGATCTTTTATTTGCGCTTCCCACAGGCAGGATAGCACAAACCATGGCCTTTGTTGAACCAGTTATGGATCACTGGTCAGTGCAAGTGGTTTACACCTACCCATTGAGCCTTGCGGAGCACTCACTCAGGGTTTGGAGTCGGTATCTGGATTAAAAATCCCATGCCTCGACTGGGATCCGAACCCAGTACCTACCAGCCTGTAGACCGATGGCCTGCCACGACGCCACCGAGGCCGGTAGCGTAAGAGATGAACCGAAAGCAAGAAACTAAGTCTGAATAACAAGAACTGCATTTGTTCTAGGAGGACCACCCACCTTTCATAGTCATAGATATATTTATTGTCTTTTTATAGACATTTCACTGTTTTACGACCAGTATATTGTAAGATGTTTAACAATACATACCCCCACCTCACAAAACAAAACAAATACTAATAATAAAATAAATAAATAAATAAATAAATAAATAATATATGGGTCACATGTGACAAAAGCCAGACTCGACTTGAATATTTCGGACTAGATTTTCAACAAACAAAGTCTTTCGGTCCTTCGTTTTAATACAGTGTATACAAATAACGTTTAATGTCGCAATAAAGATGAAAAAAATAACACGTGCATATATATTTATGAATTAAGAGTTTCGAAACGTTTTTTGAATGTTACAGAATCTATCTGCGTACACAATCTGGAATAAAATGATGTTTTGACTATTTCTGTTGGATTAAAGGATAAATAAAATAACCGGTTACATAAGATATCGGCTTTATCCTGTTCAATCGAATGGCGAATACCACTCGACAGAGCATTAGCCATTTTAATCTCCGCAGGATAAAGCCGATGTCGTAAGATGTTTTATATTCCTCTGTCAAAGATGTTTTTGTCTCAGTGACATGAAGACTGAGGTACCTGGTACCCTCCTGGATTTTATTCTGTATATTCATATGTATCTATAATCGTACTACAAGTATGCTCCAAACATATTTGTCTTTATTACATGTATGTTCAAATATATAAGTGTACTCGTATACAGACGTACATAATATATAAAGTGTGCTCCATTTTTTAAACTATATTTACCTGTTCCTGATTTCTGATATTGATTTAATTTTGCTAAATTTATTATTCTTTTACACGGTTTTGTTTTTAAAATGTAACCCATATTATGCAGTGACGCATTCAGAGATATTAAGAGGCAAAACAAAATTCCACGTCCGTCCTCAACATAATTGTTACTACATCTGTCAATTAAGCCTATACTTTCCAACCACACCCACTGTGGCACTGTATTTCATCATGTCGCCATGAATAAGCTCGAATCTGAAAGACAAATATTGGGCGAAGAATTTACTTGGATATTTATTTGATGCCCCATCCTCATCGTGCACCAGGGCTGCATCATATAACAATCCTCATTTGTCCCGTTCGGACGACTGAACTAATTTATAGAGACAATAAAGGCTGTATATTTATTATGTATATGTTTCTGGCATCTCTCCTCTAAAGTAGCAAGGGGCTTGAGATAATATATCTTATATAAAGAAAAGGTCAGAAGCCTCCTTTAAAAGTCATATATCCCTATACATATGCACAGCACTGGGATTACGAATAATTGCTAAAAATAGAATCACTGTTTTAATTTTTAAATGATTTTCAATAAAGAGAGTTCCTGACTGGACAAAAGGGAGACTACTATCTGAATTGTATCGCCATCACTACAGCACATTCATCTTGATACATGCCCGAGGGGTTCACCTTTGAAGTCGCCTGAAGATCAATATTTCCTTTGTGCCCAACCCCCAATATTATTCATAATGTGTTTTAATCTACCGACCAGTAGTACATCAAACCAATATAAACGTTTTAAAAGTGGGCAACAGAAGCCGTAACATATTTGACGATTATAAATCTGCCATTACGGTATTCAATACTATATCTCTACACAAGGCAAATTTCCGCTGAATGTATGATATCGTCGTGAAGGTATACCTCAGTTGTTAACTGTGCTTGGCCTACAGAGGAGAGCTGATCTAGGCTACCATGTATATGGTTCCAGCTATATCTGTAGGAGGAATAATACTTTATAGTTCGCTCCAGTACAGGCGTCAAAAAAACTTTATATAGCCTCAGTAAGCATGTGAAGGATATTTAAATTCGCAAATGGATGGGCAGAGAAGAATATTTCCAGAAAGTAACTGTAGGTATTTTTCACAAAATTTAATATTGCTCAGATTGCTTGGGGGCGAGTTACCTTTATGTTTGTTACTTATTTCATTTTATGCTCAGCCTACGTGTCAGAACGACCAAATGCTCTTGTTTTCTATGTATTTACTTTGTTTTTTGAATGTATGTATTCATGAAATTAGTTACAGCCACCGATTTAGTTTTAATATATTGCAATTAGGAGATGACGTCTTAATGCTAGGTTCAGACTGTCAACTGTTACGACGAAGTTGGTCAACTCGACAGTTGCGTTCTAATTTCTCCAACTCCCGACTTACGACAGGCGCGCTCAGATTAAAAACTAATGAGTTATACGACGAGAATCGAGTTGTAAGAGCGCTTAGACTAGCAACTACGCATTAGTAAAAGTCGTGACAGCAGAAAGTTGGCCAACTTTGTTGTTGCAGTTGGTAGTCTGAACATAGCATAAGTTACATAACTTATGCCCAGTCCGTTTCTATATAAACACTACATGTATATGCAATAAAATATATTCCAATCAATCTAATACCCGATAATTAATTAATCAATGTGCTCCAGTGGTGTTGTTAAACATTAACAACCTTATTGTAATTATGCTCAATAAATCGTTGTTACGTGACGGTGTGTTTTTTCTCTTTGCTCTGTTTATGTTGTAAACTGCAGTATCACTCGTCCCGTCTCAGGCGTGGGACGAAGAAGGAAAGAAGGATATGTTTTATTTAACGACGCACTCAACTCATTTTATTTACGGTTATATGACGTCAGACACATGGTTAAGGACCACACAGATATTGAGAGAGGAAATTCGCTGTCCCCACTTCATGGGCTATTCTTTTCGATTAGCAGCAAGTGATCTTTTATATGCACCATCCCATAGACAGGATAGCACATACCACGGCCTTTGATGTACCAGTCGTGGTGCACTGGCTCAGGCGTGGGACGAAGCCTAGTAGTAAAGCGGTCGTTTGATGCGCGGTCGGTTTGGTACAAAGATCCCTTGCTACAAATGGAAAAAGGTAGCGCGTTTCCTCTCTAAGACTACCTGTCAAAATTACCAAATGTTTGCCATCCAATAGCGGATGATTAATAAATCAAACTCGTCCAATCTTATCGACTTTATGTTCGGGCTTGGGACGGGATGTAGGTCAGACGATAAAGCGCTCGTCTGTTTCTTAGGTCGTAGGATCGAATCCCCTCAGTGGGCCCATTCTCTGATTGGGTCTTTTCTCGTCCCAACCAGTGCCCCATCACTGATATATCACATGACGTGGTATGTGCTGTCCTGACTGTGGGAAACTGTATACAAAGAGTCCCCTGCTGGTAATTGAAAACCGTAGGGGGTTCATCTAACACTATATGTCACATTTATACACTATTTCATATCCAATAATTGACGATTTAATAAATCAATCTGGTCTAGTTGTTTCGTGAAACAAAACAAAACTTGTTACTTTAATGTTCAGGCTTATGCCCAGGTAAGATTTAAACTCACTTCAGCTAATGCGTAGTGCGTGGTCGGTAAACAACAGTTTATACAGAAATCAATCGATGCGCTTCCATATGTACGCAATGCGTGATGCCAGTTTGTATTCAATCCTCGGTGATCGTTCAAATACGCATCAATTCCTAGCTCAAGTCGGAAAAGTGACTTCAATTTTCCCTGATTAGGGTGTATACTACCAAATCAAATCCCATAGACGACAATAGTAACATATGTGGCTAAAACTCCTACCTACAACGTATCAACCGACATAAACGCCACGGATATAAATACTATCACCCCTCACACTTCAAGTGAATCAGGAAAAATTGGAGGTCAAGCTGCTCGTTTCTGAGATAACGGGTAGCGTCTATGACTACCCTAGTACCGCACAAAATTCGAGTACATTTTTTTACAGGTACCCCATACATGTTTCAAGCACAAGGCTACTTGACACATTGGTACTAGATGAAATAAAATTGCATACTTTTTTTACCCAGATGAAACTATTATTTTTTACAACCAACACACTCACATTTATAACCAATCACAGGACTTGTGGTGTTCACTTCTCTATCAAAAGTTCGGTGCACCTCCAACTTTGACCCAGCCGGAAGTTATTTGGTTTAGTACTACCTATAGTCACAGAAATTCACTTTGGTTGGGAGCCGGTACGGGCACATGAACCTGGTACCTGTCGGCGTCAGTTTGTTTCCACAGACATACACACCATGGATATAAATATTAGAATCCCTCACCCTTAAAGTAAATCAGACAAAACTCAGGGTGGGGTAAATTATTGTTTTAGAGATATTGGAAAGCGTATATGACTATCCTAGTTCTGCGTAAAAATCGTCATCCTATTTTAAGGACGCCGCACATGTTTCAAGTACAACTGCAGCTGGTACACTGATACCAGAACAAATTAAAGTACGGCAAAGCACTAATCAAGTAAAGCATGCTGTTTATGACGCGCTCGTATGACAACAATTCCTGTCACCAATGGCAGGCGTGAATTTATTTAAAGCAGCATTCAAAATTTAGTGCACTTTTGAACTTTGACCCTGTGAGATGCTACCTGCCTCGGTGGCGTCGTGGTTAGGCCATCGGTCTACAGGCTGGTAGGTACTGGGTTCGGATCCCAGTCGAGGCATGGGATTCGTAACCCAGATACCGACTCCAAACTCTGAGTGAATGCTCCGCAAGGCTCAATGGGTAGATGTAAACCACTTGCACCGACCAGTGATCCATAACTGGTTCAACAAAGGCCATGGTTTGTGCTATCCTGCCTGTGGGAGGCGCAAATAAAAGATCCCTTGCTGCTAATCGGAAAGAGTAGCCCATGTAGTGGCTACAACGGGTTTCCTCTCAAAATCTGTGTGGTCCTTAACCATATGTCTGACGCCATATAACCGTAAATAAAATGTGTTGAGTGCGTCGTTAAATAAAACATTTCTTTCTTTCTTTCTGTGAGATGCTTTTTGATATATTCCTACCTGTAGCTAAACACCGTTATCAGAAGGTATTGACTTGCCTTCGGTTTCCGGTAAAGGACGTTATTTTATTGTGTGTCCATATCCACCCACGGTTCAAGTACGTCCGCCTTGGGTCCGATATCTGATTATCTTCGAAATGCTCTCTGAACTCAGAGATTTCGGGGTTGTGGATGCTAGACCAGTGGCGTAGCGTGAGTTCCCAGCGCCCGGAGCAAGGTAAGTAACCAGTGGACCGTTAGCACGCCCCGAGTCCCTTCCACCAGTCCAGAATTTTGCGACCAGGGCAACCGTCCCGGTGGCCCCGTCCACGCTAAGCCACTGTGCTAGACAACCGTCCATTCAGAGACAATAACAGGCAGCTATAGTAACACGCAGTCGTCAAGCTGTCAGAATTAAAGCTGTTAGGTAGTGTGTTGACACCCCAGCACCGCCTTACACCGTGGTGAGATTTAACGGTCCAGAAAGAACGTGTGCGGCCACTACACATACTACCCTCTCACCAATAACTATGTAGAAAACCACACACCTTGGGTGAGATTTAACGGTCCAGAGAGAACGTGTGCGGCCACTACACATACTACCCTCTCACCAATAACTATGTAGAAAACCACACACCTTGGGTGAGATTTAACGGTCCAGAGAGAACGTGTGCGGCCACTACACAGACTACCCTCTCACCAATAACTATGTAGTAAACCACACACCTTGGTAAGATTTAACGGTCTAGAGAGAACGTGTGCGGCCACTACACAGACTACCCTCTCACCAATAACTATGTAGTAAACCACACACCTTGGGTGAGATTTAACGGTCCAGAGAGAACGTGTGCGGCCACTACACAGACTACCCTCTCACCAATAACTATGTAGTAAACCACACACCTTGGTAAGATTTAACGGTCTAGAGAGAACGTGTGCGGCCACTACACAGACTACCCTCTCACCAATAACTATGTAGTAAACCACACACCTTGGTAAGATTTAACGGTCTAGAGAGAACGTGTGCGGCCACTACACAGACTACCCTCTCACCAATAACTATGTAGTAAACCACACACCTTGGGTGAGATTTAACGGTCCTGAGAGAACGTGTGCGGCCACTACACAGACTACCCTCTCACCAATAACTATGTAGTAAACCACACACCTTGGTAAGATTTAACGGTCTAGAGAGAACGTGTGCGGCCACTACACAGACTACCCTCTCACCAATAACTATGTAGTAAACCACACACCTTGGTAAGATTTAACGGTCCAGAGAGAACGTGTGCGGCCACTACACAGACTACCCTCTCACCAATAACTATGTAGTAAACCACACACCTTGGTAAGATTTAACGGTCTAGAGAGAACGTGTGCGGCCACTATACAGACTACCCTCTCACCAATAACTATGTAGTAAACCACACATCATTGAGTCTACATTGTCCTCAATAGCCCAATATTGTCCTGTAAAACAAATGGTTTAGCCTCAGCGCGGAGAGGGGTTCATACGGACCCCCGAACCCCCAACCTACGCCCCTGCCAATGAACAACAAAACATCTTTGAAATTGTTTCTTTTTATTTATTTCTCGTAATAACATGTGTTCATCTATTGCATTATATTGTAACATTCTGAAAACGAAACGCAGTGTTACTGTGAATTAGATGACATCTCAGTGCAACGTGGTGAACCACAACAAATAACATAACAATAATAAAACTATCTTTGTCATCATAATGCAAACAGTTCGTAACATTAATAAAACTATTGCTATCGTCAACCATGGGTGTCCGTACTGTAGAATGTAGGAAATGCATTTCTGAACATCTAGTTTTCATATGTATTTTTTCGGACCAACATCCCTTATCCCCAGTGAATCGAGATCTTCGCATCCTTTATCTCAGTCAGTTAGTCAACCGTCATCCGCATAGGTTCACTTACTTTCACCGTGCCTATACTTTATTCTGTGCCAACATGTCTTTCCACACCCCCCCCCCCACCTCCCGCCCGTCCCCACCCTCCGAAACATTCCTACGGATACCCATGGTCGTTATCATACAAACAAAACAGCTTTATAGTTAATAGATCCTCGAATTACAAAACAATACCATCATAATATTATAATAACAACGATTATTATAATGATACCAATAACAATAGTCATAACAACAATAATCAGTCGTGCAGAGAATTGAAGTCGTGTTGATGACGTCATTTATCTGTTTCTGTTTTGGGGTTGGTTTTTTTAATCCTGCACCTCATCAAGAACAGAAGAGAAATATTTTTTGCTCAATTTAAACAAGCAAGCGTTTTACAGTGTAACAAAAACAACTAATGATTTCATTCTTGTCATATTTGTCATGTCCAGAAATATTTCTCAAACTAATAATTCCTAAATAAATAATGGTAGTTTTTGTTGTTGTTGTTGTTGTTGTTGTTATCACAACACCTTACTTTTTAACTGAAATTAAAAATGTAATGAATGTACAGGTCACGTGACATGTGATACCCGGCTGGTGTAATTAACGTTAGGTGAGAAATGCTGCCATTTGAGAGTGGGGGAGAGAGAGAAAGAGACAGAGATAAAAGGACAGAGAACGAAAGAAATAGGAAAAGAGAAAAACAGAGAAACACGTTTAAAATAAAAATTAGAATACATGCAACTTATTGCATATGTAAATGGACTTATCAGACTGAGTCGCCGTACGATCATCAAAAGTCCCTATTTAAAAAAAAAAAAATGTTACTAATTCAATTAGTTTGCCAATAACTAGTTATTCTATTACTCTCCCCATAACCCATTCAAGGGTGGTTACACTCCACAACATATGCAGTTCGTATTGCATTTACCAATTAACACGTACAATACTGAATACCCCCAATACATACCCAGTGTATATTGTACACCATATAACAAATATATTAGTGGTTACACCCCCATAATATGTTCAAGAGATACGATTCCCCTTAACACATACAAGAACATATCCAATACAGACCATAATAAACTCATGAGTTACACTCCATACTATATCAGACACACACATATGATCGCATAACCCAGCCACGAGTGGTTACACCCTCAACACTTTTAATAGTTACTGTAAAGTCCACATCTCATTGAAAATTCCAAAACTCATCCAAGAAAACAAAACAGGTCCTTACACTCCAGAGCACATCCTAAAAATACTGTTAATCGGTAAGCTTCCAACCACCTTCAACCACCTTGCAACCACCTTGCAACCACCATGCAACCACCTTGCAACCACCATACAACCACCTTCCAACCACCTTCCAACCATCTTATACAGAAACTATTAAATAGTGGAGATCTTATCCTCACTTTCGACAGCACATCAACTCCTAATCGCGTCACACATATTTATACTGGATTATTTTGATCGTCCCCTTATTAGTCCTTATTTCACATTTCAAAACGTAACAGCCTGGTTGAACCGTAACTGGGTATAAGCACGGAAATGATTTGAGAAATGACAGTTATACCCTCTGTGCAGATGACCGTTCATTCGACCAATCAAAATACCACTTGCGTAAACCTTCCAGTCAATCAAGGCATTCCGAATTTACTCTTCGTGGCGGAAAGCCACCTAGACATGAAATGGCGCACGGTCACCTAGACACGAAATGGCGCAAGGTCACCTAGACACGAAATGGCGCAAGGTCACCTAGACACGAAATGGCGCGAGGTCACCTAGACACGAAATGGTACACGGTCACCAAGACACGAAATGGCGTGAGGTCACCAGGACACGAAATGGCGTGAGGTCACCTAGACACGAAATGGCATTGGCATTTGTCGGATTCTTTAACGGAGGCAAGGCCGACAGGACAGTAAGATTGAATTTTAACTAGATCGGAATTACGAAGAGTCGAAACATAACGCTAATTCTTTATCATAACCTCCTACTCTGTTTGATTTTTTTTTCTTCTCGAAAACAACATGCAAAAGTAAAAATACGAAAACATTTCATTATTAACAAAAAATACTAGCTATTATAAATATAAAATAGAGTTACTGTACAACTGAAATGTATATGGTGTGTTTAAAAAGAATGCAAAGTAATTAAATAGAATTAAAGATTGAAGTAAACACCTCACCAAATGTCAAAGTGCTGTTATAAACGATTTATAAAGAAAGAGTATGGTGTAAATAACCATATAATATACTAATTTATCAACAACGGGGACTTCTCTCGCTTAGTGAATACAACAACTGATATATACTTGGCTATACTTACACACACCTGGCAATTAATTAAACAACACATTGTTTTAACCATGTCACTTATTGAACGCAATTAATTGGGACCATGTTATGGATACGAAACACTCAAATTAATGTTCTGTTTATACACAGGATACTGATACAGATTTACAGCAAGTGACCTTTTTGTTAATCCATATTTACTGTATTCTAAGGAAAAAGACAGACACCTTAAATATGCATGAACATGTAGAGTAATTATCTCTGGAGCTGGTATCACGCTGATGTGCTTCTTAACAGTAATTTATTTATGCTATCTCGGTAAATACCCAAAGATACAGAATATCTAAAAACTCTCAGTATCTGGGTCCATGCTTATAAAACATTTAGAGTCCAGGGGCCCTATTTTCGAAGCCATCTTAGCGCTACGAAATCGTAAAACCGTCGTAGGTTGTGACGTCATTACAGCGCACGCCATAGTGACGTCATAGCTTACGATGATTTCACGATTTCGTAGGCTAAGATAGCTTCGAAAATATGGGCCCTGGGCCCTGTTCCACGAAGCGATCTTAGCCTTAAGATCACCTTAAGTGCATAACTACCTTATGTACTAAAGGTGATCGTAGCACTAAGATCGCTTTGTGGAACGGGGCCCTGAATCAGTTTCTAATGACGTCACACACATAGAATTTGTATGGCGTTGCTATGACGTTCACGTCTCAGTCTGAATCTAGACTATAAAACGTTTTATAAGCACCAGGCCATGTTTAAAGCTCGTCGGCACGGACAACTACTTCCAGGTGCCGTTTTGGCTGCGATAAAATTGAGGTGGTATTTAATTAATTTCGAGGTGTATATATTGAACTATTCGTCTACTGTAGTAAAATGGTGGCACCCGCTAATGGTGCATGCAACAAGTTAAAGCATTGTTTGTAGTATTTGCGTGTGCGTGTGTGTTTGTTTGTTAGCAAGTAGACAAGTGCACATGTTTGGTTCGCCACGTGTCAAAGATGAATGAAAATACACCGCTTGTGACAAAAACAAATACATGTACATCATCTATATCAAAGACAAATGGAAATGCAACGATTATAACAAAGACAATTCAAATACATCGTCTAAATCAAAGACAAATTTAAATGCACCGCCTATAACAAAGACAAATATATCGCTTATATCAAAGACAAATTGAAATGCACCGCCTATAACAAAGATAAATACATCGCCTATATTAAAGACAAATGAGAATACTGAGTTTAGCACTTCAGTCATTTCATTAATGTGTCCGAATTAATTTATCAGAGCGTCGCTTTAATTTGTTTTGTCAAAGTCCGATAACTCTTAAATAACAGGTAAATCGTCAGTAAAATCAACTTAACCATTTTAGCTAATATATTTACTATCTGAAATAAAGTCCGAAAACGTTTTTTAACTGTTCTACTTCGATAATAAAGTCCAATAGCTATTTTAAGATCGTTTTTCTACTTAATTCTTGACAATCTTCTTACGACTATCATTAACGTTTGAACTGATTAAAAAGTCCGATAACTCTCGTTAATATTTCTACTTAATATTCGTGGTAAACGTTCAAAGAATTATTAAAATGTAGAACGTTGTTTAGTCCTTTTTAGACTATATATATAACTTACAGTTTTACACGAACTTATACATTGTTACTACAAATTGCATCGTAAACTGCACCTTTAGTACACTAACTGGTTGAAGCGTACTAGCGTGTTCTACTGAAACGCGATGCATAGTATTAACAGACAGTGTACACGAAATAATTAATAACAAGACACATTAACTAATGACGTAAGCACATTGGGGCTAATATACGATATATAACAAACAGCTATAAATTAAATAGGTCAGTGAACACCCAGTTCTCTGGCAATCGTGCATAAACATAGTTATAAACAGCAGCAGAACATATTCATTTAAACTGTTCTTCCATGCTATGTCGATACACATTAAAATAACACCTGTAAAGCTGAACTTGTTATTACTGGAAAATAACGAATGTGTTATAGTAGCTGTAATTATTCTTTTTTATACTGCAATCAAAATTTGTCCTCAGGATTTTTATTTGTGAACTTAACGAAACAATATTTATAGTAGAAATTTAGAAATTTTCTGATAATTTGATTTTATGTAATTAAAGGCATACTGTCACAGATTTAAGGCCCTTATTTCCCTAAAAATGGATAATAAATAAAAATTACATTAATTGTTGAAAACCAAATCTAGCTATCGCATCACTTCAACTGAACCATGATGGAGTGAAATCCATGTCAATCCTCTCGGCAATTTTAGTTTTTGAATTATGGACCATTGCCATAATTCAATTATTTTTTACAAAATATCATTAATAAATGTAGTATGGTGGTTATGAAGATGGTTGAATAAAGTACATTTAGGGACAAATCAACTTTTTTTTTCTTCAGGTAATACTTTGTTAAACCATTAAATAGGTCAGTGGTCTGTGACAATATGCCTTTAACATTCACAGAACAATCTTTTTAAAACAAAATATAAAAGTTATTTTCTCTTTAAAATGTAAAATATATTAATGTCATACTATCTAATGTTACTTTAATGTGTATCCCGCATCATACAATATATATAACAAGTAAAATAAAAAATTCCACATATTGCAAATATCCATAAACCCCCACAAAAAATTCTTCTCAAATTAATAATGTCCAGTTCTGCATATATGGGGAAAAAAGAAAAAAAAGAAAACGGGATTCATCGACCTCTACTCAAAGGATGACCGGATGCGCCGGGTACCCACCGGAAGTGGTGGCCGGAAGTTGTTGACAATGTGTTCGCCGTCACATTCATCGCAGCACATACCACGAAGAGCTTTCACCTGAAACAAAACATAACACATATAGAGCTAAACAGAATAAACAATAATAAATAAATAAATAGACCAATAAATAAACAAACAAACAACAAATATTTAAATAAATAAATAAGGATTGATGGATGGATGGATAGGTAGATAGATAGATAGATG